>NW_020955730.1:298980-350689 GCF_003031625.1 Empidonax traillii | reverse complement strand
CCAGAATAAAAAAAAAATTAGCGAAATCCACAATGAGCTCATTCTGTCTTGGGAGCAGGGAGGCTATTGCTCCTCCTGATGGTGGTCAAATCAAGGCTGGACCATATTCAGTGCAAGGGGTAAATAACTGCCCTGAAACACCAGTAGGTGCAGGATGGGCTATTCATCCTGCTTTATATGGGAAAAAGTGTTGGAGAAGACAAGGAGACCAAGACACTGACCCACATCTGCAAACTGAGCACAGAGCCAGCATGGCAGCAATCTCATCCCCACCTAATAGGCACGTCTGGCTGCAACAGCTATGTAAATAATTTAACAGTGAGATTTATGGGCTTCTTTCTCGCTGTGGTGTCTTAGATTGCATTTAGTCACATTCATCAGGATAATTGTCCTGAACTCGTGTGTTAATGGCAAGATAATGTGTAAGCATGGAGCTGACATCTTCAGGTCACTCATTAAAAAAGGAAAATGTCTTTTCTCCTCTCAAAACAAAGTATGAAACACTATTTTTCTCCTTTTTTTTTTTTTTTAAATTTTATATTTTGGGAAAGTTTTCAAAGACACAACAGAATATCTCTCTACAGGTTGAATTGGCATCTGTTTGAATTCAAGGCTCTTTGGCTGTAAAAGCTCATTGTATTGCCCATTTTCACAGTAATCAAACCAATGTGTCAGACTTGATACTTATACTTTATACAGAAAAGGATACGGCAATTGTTTTGTGAGCGGGGAAAATGGAGTCATTGCTTGCAGATAACCTATTTATTTTTAAAAATAGGAAACATTTCCTTTTTGTTTATTTGCTGCTCTGCATAGTTGAAGATTTTCTGTTTTCCACAGCCATTTTCTGACATGCAAATTTATTTTTATGTGGGATAAATTCTTCCTGTGTGCTTTCCACTCTGAGATGGGGTTGAGGGATATATGCCTTTTTCCATGAAAATACTAATGACTGAATTAAAGTATGACTCAAGTGGGCACTGTTCTAAGCAATAATATCAAAGTTGTCACAATTGTGTGTGGGCTTTAATGTTCCTGGATGGTACTTGCATTTAGTCTGCAGATCCATGAGTCAAGAAAACTGTTAAAATCTCTCCAAACCTTCAGTGGGGCCCAAATGACTTATTTTGAGGTGCTAATAGAGTCATTTGAAGACACAGCAGAGAACTGACTGCAAAACAGGGCCAGCTGGGAGCATAGGTGATGTGGGCTGTTGCCTTGAGCAGCAGCAGCCTGCCAAGGGCACAGCAAAGTGGTCATGTCTTCATCGCTTGCTCTGCCTCTGCCAGTGCCCGGGGAAATCAGGTTTGCTGCCGCTGCCAGGGCAGAGATCGGGGTGTGTGCAGATCAGGGCCAGCTGCTTTCAGCAGTCACTGTTCCTGCCTTGCCATTTACCTTCTGACAGCCCAAGCTGCCTGAGATGAGCTGTATGGGATCGTGATTTAAGGGTGTTTTCCTGGTGAACATATGCCAGTTGAGGAAGCTTTTTCAAATCCTACAAGTTTTATAGCTTGTGTGAGCATGGGTGGAGTCTCTGCTATGTCCCTGCTACCAGTCTGTGGTACAGCCCGGCTGGAGGCCGCCATAACCCCCTTCCCCATCCTCCTCTGTCTTCTCAGATGGATTTTGATAGGGTACCTGGTGTTCCCATGGATGGAATGTGGTGATGGAGTTTGGAGCTCTGATAGCTCTGCAGTGCATGCAGCGTGGTTGTATTTTCCAGCCCAGGATGTTGCTTGAACATTTTATAGTGCATGTCAGTGTAAAAGTAAAGTAAATTTTATTACTGTACATGGAATTTATGTCATGTAAAAAAACATGTAATAAAAGTTCAGGCCCCCAGAGATGTAAGCCTGATGCTCTGGAGTCTGTGTTGCTTGTGGCTGACAGGCTCCTTTTTGCTTGGACCCTCTCTATCCATGCTGATGAATCTTGATAATTAACTATTTGACTCCCCTTTATAAAATGGTTGTGTCTTCCATGATCTTCCACAATGATGAAACTGAAAAGCAAACTAGAGTTAGGGAAACCTCTGGAGACAGAACCCTGTGCATAGTATAAACATAAGTGCAGAATGGCTTTCTAAAGGATGTGTTCAACTTTCACCATCTCATGTCATGACTTCTTTCTTCAGTAAGGACTCCTACTGAAACAGACGTGCAGTCCCAGCAGCGTACTCTAAGACTGAAGCAGAGAACTAAACAGAACTGGGCAAAAGATGTTATGTTCCAGCTGGAAAGGTGTCATTTTCCAGTAATCCTTGCCCAGTGCCTACACATACTCTTCAGGCAATTGTATTAGAAACAGTTGTGGATACTGCAGTATTGACTGGTTTCAGGAACAGAATGGAAAGTATTTCTTTTGTGAGTTTGAAAGCAGAAATCATTTTGCAGTTGGCTGTAGGATGGATATAATTATTTCTGAAAGCAGTATCGCAGGGCATTGTGACTGGTTTGGAACAAACATCCCAAAAAATGCTTGCTTAGATGGAGATCTTTCTAAGCACTTCATCCCCTTTTTTAACATTATTATAGAAGCATTTGTACAGGGTAATATGATGGCCATATTTAACCTGGATTCCACTAATTAATGTCATAACAGTCATCCAACACTGACAGAAAGTGGTGGCAGGGTACCAGAGACTGGCAAATACAGGGTTATAAGTGATTTTCTTCCAGTAGCTATAAAAGGTAAAGGTGTCTCATTTGTTGTTCTAAAAGACAGCATTCAAGCCAGCACTGACCCTATGCATCTGTTTTTGCAGATAATTCTGTACAAATGCAAATTCCTGGTTTACTGTGGCTGACCAAGCGAGCTCTCATCAGTCAGCTGAGCTGTGGCTGCAGAACAAGTCTTCTTGTAACCTATCCCAGCCTTAAGGAAAACACATTGGTGTGAACTGCTCCCTGACTGTCTTCTGTGTGATAGCCCCTGTATGTGGTATAACTTCAGCTAAGGCAAAAATCCAGGTCACTGGAGCTCTGTTGTTGTTTGTGGTGAGATTTCAGATGTAACTGCTTCAAGTTGCTTGTATTTAAGCACCTGAAGTAAGACCTTGTCCAGTTTTTAACTGAAATAAAACTCCCTAGTTTTGTGTGTGATTGAGCAAGCACCACAGGAAAAAAAAAAAAAAACCTGTGGAAAATATATCTCTATAGAATAACTAAAACTTGGCGGGAATGTTTCCAGGCTTTCCAGCTGCATGGTTAGCTCTGTGTCCAGTATAAAAAGCAGTATCTCCCACTGAGACACTGAAATATGTATCCATTTACTGGTACTTCAGTGCTGAGTGAGGCAGTACATGTTTTTAGCTACAAACATTTCAGTTTTTACATAAAAAGGAGCATATTTGATCTCTTCAACATTTGGGATTATGGTATGCGAGGTGAGTTCATTCTTATTTTTAAATATGCAACTGTTTTATGGCTCCTCAGGAGGCGGGATGCCTCATTTGAAGAAGTCTGTAACCTCTGATGGATGCACTCAAGACCTGAAAACCCTTTGGAGTGCTGCAGGTTTAAACATAGAATCATAGAAAAAGATATTTATTAGGTTGGAAAAGGCCTCTAAGATCATTCAGTCCAACTGTTAACCCAGCACTGCTGTGTTCACCACTAAACCATGTCCCCAAGTGCTACATGAACATGTTTTTTGAACATTTCCAAGGTTGGTGATTCCACCACTGCCCTAGCCAGGCTGTTCCAATGCTGGACCACCTTTCCAGTGAGGAAAATTTTCCCAATGTCTAATCTAAGCCTCCCCTGGCATGAATTGAGGCCATCTCCTCTTGCCACTTGTTACCTGGGAGAAGGGACAAACCCCCAGCTGGCTATAACCTCCTTTCAGATAGTTGTAGAGAGTGACAAGGTCTCTCCTGAGCCTCCTTTTCTCCAGGCTAAACAACCCCAGCTCCCCCAATTGCTTCTCATAAGACTTGTGCTCCGGACCCTTCACCAGCTTCGTTGCCGTCTCTGGACACGCTCCAGCACTTCAGTGTAGTCTGTGCCCCAATTTCTTCTAATGAGGGTCCCAAAACTGAACACAGGACTCGAGGTGCAGCCTCACCAGTGCCAGGCACAGTGGGACAATCGCTGCCCTCATCCTGCTGGCCACACTACTGCTGGTGGATGTCGCGATGCCGTTGGTGCTCTTGGCCACATGGGCACACTGCTGGTTTATGTTCAGGTGGCTGTCGACCAGCACTCCCGGGTACTTTTCCATCGGGCAGCTTTCCAGCTGCTATTCCCCAAGCCTGTACCCTTGAATGGGATTGCTGTGACCTGAATGCAGGAATCAGCATTTCACCTTGTTAAATGTCATAAAACTGACCTCAGCCAATCTACCCATTGAACTTGGCCAATCCTAGGAAGACTGCAGCATCAAAGAGGCTTCAGTACATGATGATGAACTTTGGGTCAAAGTGCTGGATAAAAGAAAAATCAAGTGATTTTCAAAATACATATTCCTGCCAATTAAGTTGCAATTTATTGCCTTATTGCAGGGAAGGTACTACTCCCGGTAATTCTAAGGCAGTTGTTGCTGTTATCTAAGCACTGGCACTGCCACTGCATTGCCTTATGGCAGCAGGAGCAAACCACTGAATGATGAATATTTAATGAAAAGGTTGACGTATATTTACACTGAATCATTTGCTACAGAATTGTAAATAAAACAGTATTTTTAATTTGCTGCCTAGGGCTGTTTAAGTATACCATGTATGAGTTATATCCACAGGGGAGAGAAGCTTAGGTTAGAGTAAACCTGGCTGAAAATTTGCTAACATGTAAATACATATTTTTATTTAATGGCAGTAGGAGTTTTCTGGATAAATTTTCAGTTTGGGCATTTGAATGTGATTGTACGTCTGTGCACCTAAAGCTAAATATTGAGATGTGCCTGATTTAAATTCAGCCATCCAAATGCCTGATTTGTTCCACCATCCTTTTCCTCTGCTCTGTGCTTAGGTTTGAATTAAACCAGTCTTCGAGTAGGTGGTCACACTGTATTTTCTGACTTTGGACTTCTCACCTTGGTAAAGATGGGTGGTGTTTTTCATTTCCTTTTATTCTCCTTTACCTTATTTCACACACATCCTCTGAACCCTGCACTGAATACAGTCCTTCCCAGGGACTGCAAATGCACTGATCATAGTTTGTAAGCTGTTCATGAACACAGGTGGATTTCTGCCCACAGCTAGCACTCCAGTGAGGTGAGATGGTCTTAGCCCTACCTTGTACGTGAGCCTCTGAGATGCAGGTGTTAAAGCTGTTACTTCCTGATGTGCCCACTAATTGTTGATTCTGTATCTGGGATACTGGGGACCAAGGTACTTACAGTTTCGTTCTCTTCTTGTATTTAAAGCACAGCCTACGTTGACCGTCAGTGGGAGGTGGGAATACCGTGGGAATCCGTGTACCAAATGTCCCAAAGCAGATACCTGGAAAATGGAACATGAGTATATTGAGGATGCTGGATTAGAAAGGCTTTTGGGAAACTTGGTGATGTAGGAAAGCTGCACCCAGAAAAGGGTGAAAATATTGTTTTCCAGTGTGGCACAGAATTGCCACTGCTACAAACCTAACCTTTCAAGGATATCTGGGAAACTGCTTAATCTCTTTGCTAAACTCACTGTTAGAATCACAGCTCACCTCTGAGTCAGGTGTTTTGGCTGTGCCCCTCTTTGGTATTGACCATGTGGGTACTTTTTGCTGTCAGCTCCTCTCTCCACTGCTCGGCTTGAGGGCGAGGACCTCTGGGACTGAACAGGAGCAGTTTCTCTGCAAAACTTAAAGCATTTGCATATCTTCCCTATGGACTCCTTTCACAGCCCCAGAGGTTCCCATGTACAAGACTTGGCATATAGGTGTTTTTTCCTTTATTCTGCCATACTCTCCTAATGGCCTAGCAGGATGTGATTTAGGGCAAGAAGAGGGTCTCTTGCTCTATCCTATGAAGCTTGCAGGTCTTGTGTGGGTATGCAGGAAAGCAGTCCATGATACCTTTCGTTTGGAGGGTTATCTTATCTCCAGGTTTATCATCAAAGGGAAACACCACACATCTCCCAGCTTCTGCAACTGTGAGCCCTATCAGACCAGAGTCCACTTCAACATGCCCACTTTGTGTCTAAAGCTGAATTTATTCTATATCCTGAAGGAGTGTGGGAACTGTGGGAAATAATAACTAAACATTGGATCCTGGAGTATACAATCCATGGGAAATAATTAGGGTTTGCGCAAGCATCCACCGACTTTTGGAGCTAGAAATGTAACACTGTATTTCTTTGAACTGAGGGTTATGGACCTTGCACTTGGTCTCTCTGAAGGGAAGGAACTAGCTTCTTCAGGTTGCCTGAAAATGGAATGTTTTGTTCAGTATTTTTCTCTCTGTGTTTATGTGATTTCTTAAGACTGACTTTATTCCTGAACTAGCGCACATTCCTTGACAAGTAGCCTCATAAATTCAAAGCAATGTGCTACAAAATAGCACTAGTATGGAGATTAGTATCTGGCAAGACTGGCTGTTTTAAGTGCTGTAGAAAAATAGCAAGAAAATAAGTGTTATGTGAGGCCAGAAGGCCATTTATCCTACTAGCAAGTCTCATATGTGCTCACTCAGACTTACAATGACATACGCTGAGGACCCAGCCTAATGGCAGAAACATTAAACTTTGGCATGAAGTGAGTAGACTGTGTAAGTTGGTTGGAAGGGTACCCAAGAGGTTTTATTATTTTTGCCTATGGTATTTATGGAGAAGCAGCTTCAGTTTTCTAGGAATACATCTTATTTTGTTTCCTTCTGAATCTTCTCTGTTACAAGAAGTTTTGATTTAAAGCTGTGCAGAAGTAAGCAAACAGTAATTTTCTCAGAAATATTTCCATTCTGTTTTTTCCAAATGTTGCAGGCATCTGAAAATCTCATATTGTTCTGTGTAACAGCAAAGCAGAGCTGAAGATCATTTTGGGGTTTTGGCAAACAGTACATATTCATGGGGCCAAAGAGAGTGAGAATAACTTGCTATCATAGCAGCCAGGGAACAGACACCTCCAGTTTGCTGGGAGAAGAGAAACCAGGGGAGATTCAAAATTTTTCTAGTTTTTTACTTCAAAGTAGTCTAGCAGGTGAGAAATTCTGTTAAGAAGATCAAATCCTGCTCCTGTTTCATTAGAAAGGAGTACCCTGGTCTTCGGTGTCCTAGATGAATGTCTTAGTTGCTGGAACTAGTGGAAAACAGTAAGAGACTTTCCACTCCCACACCCCCACCAACTCAGTGTGAAGCACACATGAGGAGAGTTCCCTCTCCTCATTCCCTCCTGATTGGATTCACACATTAAGTCTGATCCCAGACTGATTTAGTTTTCTTTTCTCCTGAATTTCAGTCTTTTTGAGGGGGGTCCATCCCAGTGCAAGCAACTATCACTTCCTCAAGCTGCTGACACCAGCCATGGCAGTGCAGTAGTTCCTGCAGGGCTTGCTGAATCCTGGGGGTGTGGCAGTGAGGAAGTCAGCCAGAGCTGCCTTAGACAGCGCTGCCTTTGAGCTTCAGTTCTCAGCCTGACAGAGAAACAAAATGGAAATTATTCAGGATCATGAACCAAAGTAGAGGTGCTCCTGGTACTGTTGGTGGAGGCATCCCAGAGGCTTTTGGCAGAGATTTATAGATGTCAGCTTTTGAGTTTCCTTGGTGAATGAGTCACTGTGGCTGTTTAAAATGTTTAAAATGCCTTTTAAGCATTCACAACAGCATTTTCCCCTGTTCATGTGGCTACTTTCAAATACCAACTTCAGTTACACCCATGCAGGCTTTTGCAAATCTATATGAACTCTCTCTCCTCTGATGGGTAGGAGCCAGGTTTGACCTAGCAGCCCTTTAACCATGTTAGCACAGCCCAAAACTTGGTCTGATCTCTTTGGCAGGGTTTAAAAGCCCAAGCTCAGGTTTTTCTAGTTGGCTTTCCATTATAAGAGTGGGTTCTTGTGCAGATGGATCAAAATAGAGGCAGACTGAGCTTGCAGTTACTTGCAAAATAAGGCTGACTTTCTCCTATGAATTTGCAGTATAAGAAACAACAAACCTAAATAGCACGTCAGTTGCTGACTCCATTTTTCATTGCTTCTCCTGTTCTGGGGGAGCTGCTACCTTGTCAAAATATGATGTGTGCAGGAGAAAATACCAAAAAGAAAATCAAGCAACATATGGAACATTTTCATTATATTGAATTTCGTGGTGAAAGGCGGGACTGTTCCATGTTCCCATGTACTAGAGATCATGGCATGGTATGTAACTTTAATTTGAACTTTCTCAATGCCAGTTTTGTTGTGTCAATGTTTGAGAGTTCTGCTGAGTTGGCACAGCCGGATGCAGGTTGTTCCTTATCAAGTGCTGTCAGGAAATGTTGCACCAGAAGGGAGGGCACAGGCTCCCTGGCTGCTGGACACTTGCAGTGGGAGATAATTTCCTGAGTGGCATGAGACAGTGTGGTTTGTATATCATGTAAAAAGCCCAGCTCCTGTGGCATTTTCCTCTGATTGCTAAGTCCACTGCAGAAGAGTAAAAACATATGACACTTAAAAATAGGATATATCCTCAACCATTGCAAACGCCATCTGTTCTCAAAGAAACAACTGGTAGAAAAAAATAACCTTGGGTTGAAACCTCGCATGAAGTTGCCATTTAAGATAAGTGGGGTTGGCTTTGTTATTTTTATTTTTTTGGAGGTGTGGAGAAAGGGCTGTTTGATGGCAACTGAAAGAAAACAGAAATGTGGAACTGGAGCGTATGTGTTAACAGATGTGTAGAGAAGTCGTGTCTTGGAGACCTGTTAAATAGCAAACTCTGGGGCCAAGTATTGTAGTGACAGTGGAAGATACCCATGCACTGTTTTAAATCAGTTCATGCAGATGACTGTAGTAAGGTGTTTGCCCACCACCAGAAGGCGGTTTCTAGGGAAAATGTCCCAGTTCTGTGGTGAATGGTATGGCTTCCTCACCCGTTCAAACTCCGTCCAGGCTGGCAATGAGGAGTGGATCAGTAGCTTAGGGAATACTGACTCCATCTCTGTATGCTGCTTCTGCAAACAACACCCAGAGCCATGGGCTGTAGGAACATAAGCAAACTCTCTGAGCTTTGGCCATTCCTAGCAGTTAATACTGCTTCTTCTGATTCTATTAGGTTGTGATTACATGACCAAAAAGAATTTTGTTTTCACACAGTGGCAAGTTGCTGTCCCCCATGGAACTAGCCATACAACCTGCACCAAGTCTGATGAAAAATCTTAAAAGCCCACCAATGGGCTTAGTCACTTGTGGTGTTTTGAATACCATTCAAAGGAGTCAAGAGGGATACCTTTAGCATATACCTGTGATTTCCTTCAGTACTGGAACAGTATGAAGGCAAACAGTCAATTACTGAGCTGAGAAGCAACTCGCCTCTTTTTTACATGAGCTGATGGCTTCAGAGCATCTGTGGGCTACATGCAGGTGCAGTAGCATATGAAATCAGCAAGTCACAGTAGCAACATAGAGCCTGTGTCTTGAAAGTCTTATATGGATTAGGGATCTGAAAACGGGGTGGCTGCATTTCAATGTCTTCACTTCTGTGAAGAGCGGCAGACTTGTACTTAAGACACATGCCAAGAAACTGTGCTTGAGGTAAAGGGAACGAACACTGCATGGTGTTTGCTCAAACAAAGTAGTCATGTTCCAAGGCAGTGACCTAATCCTGTCAACCTCACTGTTTTTGTGAGTTCCAAGTGGGACAACATGGTGAGGTAAGAAAAGGGCATTTTAATGAATAGGTTTGATAGTGATATTTCTGCTTCTTATCTTTTTTTACATCTAACAGCCCAGGAATAGCTGCAGTGATGTAATGTTGCTATTTAGAATTGTTTTCAAAGCATGTTTTAAGTTTGGTGTCTGCAGTATTGAAAATTTTGCTTTGGAAATGAGTGCACCTAAGGTAAAGGCTGTGTGCACGCATTTTCAGACTCTGCCTATCTGAATTTTGTCTACCATGCCTCAGATTCTCTTATCTCCAGTCTGAACACCAGAAGATTTGAAGGGTAATAGCTTGTGCTCAGCTTTTGTGACAAGTAGATGAGGGATGGGACAAATCTACTAAAGACATTCTCTGCTTTGTTAGGGAATAAAACAATAACCTGCGTGCCAGTGTTTGGTCCTACCAGACCTAACTCCTGAGATAAAGACCTGTTGGTACTTGCCCCACAGAATGAGTAATTCTTTTGTGATGTGCTGCCACAGCACATTTCTATGTTCTTGAGATGTGCCTTAACTGTGTAGGAGCAAAACCTGGTGGCATTGCCCCCCCTAGAAGAGCAAAAAACCACTGTGACCTTGAGGATAAAACCATGAGGAGTGATGTGGCTGGCATAGTTCACAGTGGATGGGAGAGCAAGTTTCTGATTTCACAAGTGACAACAAGACCAAACTCTCAGTTTTGCAAGAACCTTTTTTTTTCCTTTTTTTTTTTTTTTTTTTTTTAATCAGCCCACAGAGAGGGGTAACACCGAGCCCTGTTTAAAGAAAAGTATATTGTTATTGCAACACAGATCATAATTCTAGTTTTGAGCCTTGCATGTAGGTCAACTATTGTTAACATTGAATACTCAAGCAATTTTTCAAAAACACTCTGCTTTTGTCTACCACCTTTTCCATTCTTAATCTCTCATAGGTGAAGTTTGGTATCTCTCTAAAGTTGAACTAAAATCTCCTGTACTCTGAAATGTTAGATCAGCCTTATTATTATTATTTTTTTCCAACTGTCAAGCTTAATGCATTTTTTAAAGCATCCTACTACTTTAGGGTACAGCTTAAATTGTCAAAAGTGGATATGTAACACTGCATAAGTATTTACTGTACGTCTGTGTGAGAGACCTGGACTAAAAACTAAATTCTGTTTCCCCCTAAATCTGGTGGAAGTTCATCCCTTCTCACAACTTTAGATCTAGCTGTGATTTATGCATTTATGCATCTTTCTAATGGGTTAAATAAAAACTCTGTTTTTAGGTAATACTAAATTTTGGCCTAAAGTGTATGAGTTGGCTCGTAGTACATTCCCACCATGGGCTTCTATGTCTGTATCCTATCACGTTCTCTTCTGTGACTTCCAACTCATGTTTGCTGTTCTGCCTAATATTTAAGCAAGTTCATTAGATACGTCCGTGTTTTAAAAATATAAGCTGTATTTTTCAGGCTATGGACCAACATGTTAAAAACCATCTGTGATATCAATTGCTCAACTTCTGCTCTCAGAAGAGCCTGCTTTACTTAAGGCAAACGCTCAGCACTAACAGAAAATAAAGATGGTCATTAAGTACCTCAATTCACTTTTGAATATTTCAGCCAAGTTTTATCATTACAGTTTTTATTGTATCTAACCCTGTGGGCTCTTTTGTAAATGTGGAGGGGTTAAGTGTTTCTGTCATTCATCCCAGTTATTTGTGAGCCCAAATGTGGGAGTTAGGTAACTGGTTTCAAACACATAACCTTGAAAACAGGTGATGAGAGTGGTGAGCAAAAACTAAATGAAATTTCACAGCCTGAGGCTTAGGCAAAATGTCCCTTTGGCTGTTCAGGTTAATGTCATTACCAGGGAAGGCTTCTTTTTCCTGAAGCAATTATTCTAGATGTTTTTTTACCTTCTGCTCTGCTTGGCTGTCTGTTTGCAGTCTATCTTTGCTCTTTTGTACATAAATAAGTTGAATTTTTAGATATCAAATTAGAAATTATCTTTTCCTATCAAAATTGTCTCTAAGGAAGGTAAGAATACTTCTGAGAAGAAAAAAAAATATTTCTAGGTTGGATTTTGTAAGCCATGCTGGTGTGGCAAAGCTGAGGGTTGCCTAAAAGTGTAGCTGTGTAAAATGCAGTGAAGGGAAATGCATGTTGCACAAAAATTCTGTGTTTACAAAGTCACCTTCTGCACTGCAGGGACACTTTAAGATGAGCATTAAGGGTGATAAGCCTTAGTTGTAGAGCTCTTCTGAATTTTAGTCCTTTTAAACATATTTGCTGATTGGTACCTTACACTATATGAGGTCAACAAAGGACTCCTCAAAACAGCAATATCAAATACTGCTAACTTGACATCAAAAGGCTCTAAGACTTTCTCATTTCTTGCTTATTATGTGGTGTTTCTGCCCTCAGCCACTACAAGTGGTGGAAACCTTGATTTTACCATTGAAGCAGATGGGCTTCCTGCAACTCACTGGGGATTTCTACTCTATTCATTAGTTCATTAAAAAAAACAAAAACAAAACAACAACCTCCCTCTCTGGGCTCTTGGCTTTTTAGATTAATGCTTAGATGTACTCTTTGGCAAATGGAACCCTACATTCAGGTTTGTCAGTTGTGTCTTTTTTTTTTTCCTACCAGAATTTCATAGAATCATAGAATCAGATGGGTTGGAAAGGACCTCTGAGATCAAGTCCAACCCTTGATCCACCACCACCACAGTTATTAGACTGTGGCACTAAGTGCCATATCCAGTCTCTTCTTAAATATCTTCAGGGACAGAGAATCCACCACCTCCCTGGGCAGCCCATTCCAATGCCTGATTACCCTCTCTGTAAAGAATTTCTTCCTAATATCCAACCTAAACCTGCCCTGGCAGAGCTTGAGACCATGCCCTCTTGTCTTACTGATAGTTGCCTGGGAAAAGAGACCAACCCCCACCTGGCTACAGCCTCCTTTCAGGGAGTTGTAGAGAGTGATGAACTCTCCCCTGAACTCTCTCTTCTCCAGGCTAAAGTATCCCAGCTCCCTCAGTCTCTCCTCATAGGGATTGTGTCTAAGTCCCTTCATCAGCCTTGTTGCTTTTCTCTGAATTTGAGGACTTCAGACTTCTTCAAGGATTCCTGGTTGGACCAAAAATAATTGCAGCAGCAAACAGAGCTAGAATAGTTTCAACCACTCTGTGGACTATGTAGAAACCTGGTGTGTGTTTCCTGCAGATGTGCAGACTCGTTGCAGAGCACCAGTGCAGCTGATTGCATTTCTGGCTGGGTACATCTCTGCATCCTGGAAGTGATGGACTTACAATACATGCCCCATACTTCTGCCTGGGGAAGCTTTACCCTCTGCCCAAGCTTCTGAGTGCATGGCTGTGAACAGTCATAATCACCTATTATAAATCCATATTCTTGTATTTCAACTGCTGTAGTAAAAAATAGTGATTCACCACTGGTCAGGAACCAAGACTGACCTTAAAAGGCTGTAGCCTCAATCTTATTTGTACGCAGACCCTTTTTTATGCACTTGTGTCATCAGCAACAGAAAAGGTCCTTCACCCTTTCAAGAATGCTACAATGGGATTTGACATATCTAAGAATCGGGACCCAAGTACCTGAGTGCTGAATGATTTATGAACACACATTTAGTTTAAAGGACAGATGACCACAGCATTCCCTGTTTCTCTAATGCATTTCTTTTACATTCAGAGAGTAAAATGCTGAATGAAGCAGGATGTCTGAGGGCATGCCTATATAAATTAGGGCTGAAAGCTCCACTTTTCTCTACCCAAACTCCGGGACTTATGTATATTTCCCACTGCTCCAAGTCCAGCCAACATGAAGCATGGGCAGTGAAAAGTTTGAGTCTGTGACAGTCTATATATGTCTGCCCTTCTACTTTTCTGAGTTAACATCTTGGCTTGGGTCTCTCATGCAAAGCTGCTGTCAGCCACTCAAAGTGACCCATTCCTCCATTAAAGATATTAGGTGTCCATAATATATGTTTTTTTGTTGTTAGCTGTGCCTTCTTGCAATTCTGGAAAATCCCAATATCTTCATGTAAGACTGTATCAACCATCACAGTCTGACTAAGACATTTTGAGTCATATTGTACAAACTGTCTTTGGCCATGCGCACGCTTGGTAGTTCACTGAGCTTTGCTTAGGTACTTGCTTACACCATTTTTTTCCTCAGAACTCACAGGTTATCACCCTGGTCAAGCAAGGCTCCAGGCTCACTCTGTACTTCTAGCTTTTCCTACAAATAGCTGTTTTCATGTCTGATTACTTTGGGGTCAGAATTCCCCAGTTAGTTGTTAGCATCTTGTCATGTGAGAGACCAGCATTATTTGTCTCAGCTTGGTTCATTAGTGATAGAATACAGAAAGTAGCATACTAATGTCAAACATTAGTTAGCTCTGGGAGTGGGATGGTCCCCACATTTCAAGTTCATATGGTTGATTTGTATTTTTATAGAAAGTTGAAAATTTTCTTGCAGCTTACTTGTTTTAGTTCTTTCTGGATGTTGTTTGGAATTTTTTTTTTGTTTGGATCACCTTAAAAATTCACTTTTCATACTAGGTTCCCAGCTCACCTCATGAGTATGTTGGCATCCATAATAAAAAGCAAAGGCGTCATTAAAACACCTCTCTTTTTTAAATAGTTGGGATTGTCAAATTCTAATGGTATAGTTGCTGGCTGAATTACCAAGACAGCAAAGTTTCTTCAGAGCAGAGGTCTGCTGCTGTGCTTGGGTAATTAGCTCTCCCATTTTATGACTGTGTGGTCATAGCTGAAATTAAGAAGCTGAAGTAAAATCTCCTTCTTCACTTAGCAAGAGTTTGTGGCCAAGTTAATCCACAGCATGAAGTTGCTACATGACACACAGAAGGCACATCTTCTCATTGTCACATTTCACACCATAGAGGCACAGAACATTAATGCTGATAATGCTCTCAAATGTGTTGCCATTATCACACTAGCTGATCATGTAAGCATGGCCTGTTTTGTGAGGTAATATTAGGCTTACTAAGAGAAATATCTGAACAGAAACACAAACTAACCTTGTATTAGCTGATGAAGTTGTCCAAGGTTCCTAGAAGCAAATGGAAATCTAAAATTGTTACCTTAATAAATAGAAGAAAAAAGCATAGTCCTAGACTCAATTCATATTTAGCTATGCTTTACTTAAGCAGATAGTTCTGTTCCTAGTTTTAGTGTATCCTAGTAAAGCAGACTCTGCATTAATTTTTTTTTTTCTAGCTTCTAGCCAGGAAATAATGTCCTTTTCAGAGAACCTTCTTTCTTTCCTACCTGTAGTCTACAGTCTCAGCTGGTAATAATGATTCTAATATTTCTGGCTAAGAAATGGAGACATTAATATTCTCACAGAGAACTCACAGCAGTTATTGTAAATTACACGGTACTCTGGAAACGCAGCAGGAGGTGTTTCCTTCTGTGGACAGTTTATTACAAGACCTTCATCCCATAGTGTATTACCCATATTTAACTTGCACATTGAGTAATATCGTTGTGTCAAATAAGAGCATTGTGGTAGCTGTGGCACATCTCCTCCTGGATAAAGGGCTAGCAGGAGCGCCTGTCCATGACAGTGAGCTATCCCTCACAGTCTGTGGCTTATTCTGTGTGAGAGCAATAAGATGTAAGGTCTGGGCTGAAATTTTCAAACTCCTCCTGGGGATTTGCCTACTGGTTTTAACACGACTTATGAGGATTAACTCTTCCTCGGGCTTGAAAAGATCGACTCTAATGTCTTTTCTCAGAACAATGTCAAAGGTTTTGAGAAGTTTCATTTGCTTTATCTGTGGCCATTTTTGGGGGGTGTGAGATTTTATCATTGGCGGTGTGGGATTTTTTATAAATAATCATAGTATCAGATGAAACAGTGGACAATAAAGAAGGACCCTGTCTGAACATCCTGGGTTCAATCTGAGATGTGTATGTTTAGCTGGGATGACTGTTTACCGAGGACCCTTCTAGGATTTGTTTCAAAATAACAGCAGCAAAGAGCAATGACTGTTGCTTAATCAGAACAAATTAAGACACATTTGCCTAATGAGGATATATTCAGCTGGAGCCAAGTCATTAAGTGTGCTTAAATTCATATTACAGTCTGAACTTTAGAAGTTTTGAAATAAGTGTTAAATGAAGATGTAAAGCAAAAAATGTAATTTTTAATTGTTTATTTTTTGTGCCATATTTTACACCTCTACAAAACTACTTAGATTAAGGCTTTTAATAGCTTTTCTTTTTTTTCAGCTGTTAAAATACAACAATTTACTGTTTATCAAGGTACTTTGATTCAGAGGATTTTAGTGCATTGTTATTAGCAGGTAAAAGTACAATTTTTCATGTGCTCTAAGTTCAGGGTTTTCCTCCATGGGCAGTTTTTCTGCACGTCCTTGCAAAAACTGTGACACAATTGCATGTCCTGGTGTCAGTCACCTGGTGGAGCAGCAGGTGCCGGAGAAGATGTTCTCATGTGTTGCCCTGTGCTCAGCGTGGGGTTCCAGAAACAATACCCAGTCTTTTGCTAGCTCAGCATTCATCTCTGAGGTGAGTGGGAAGGTACCTCAATAAATATGGAAATAAAGGCAACCAGATTGGAGGGGAAAATCCCTCAGAGAAATGGAGGAGTTGGTGGAGCTGCTACAGGAGTGGGGAAGTGGGACTTTCCCCTCTCTTTCTTGTGTATTTGCAAGACTCCAGCAACATGCCATCCACATAGGGACAGGGAGGAGGCCTGGATGATAATGTTGCTCAGCATTGATTTGATTCCCACCTGAACACTGCCTGTGAAAAACTACAACTTCCTGACAATAAATCAGGTGCTGTCTATAGCCTTTGACTCTGAGGTAAAGAGAAACTCAACAGCTGTGTACTGGAACAGGTAAGAGAAGAGCTGATGGCTCATCACAGTCTGTGTGACAAAATGAGATCAAAGACAGATTGGCGCAAAAAACTCTGATGTTGAACAGACGTGTTACGTCTGTCAAAGGAGATGTTCAAGTGTCAGATAAGTTTTGGCCACAAATATTTTCTGACTGGTATTTTGGATCAGGTGCATTGGTTAATCATGAAAGAGAACTCAGAAAACACCGTTTAGAAGATCATATGTGTACCTAGAGGAGAAGACCCTGACTCTCTATCACCTTAGATCAATAGCTTTATTTTAAAGTACTACAGCTCTGTGCTACCCTGAAACATCAGTCTCATTTGGCTAATCTTCCTGAAGTATACAGCCTTTATTTTGCCCTCAGAAGATATTTTTTTTGGTTTTACAATGGAAAATTTGGTAGTTTCAACAGATGGATAGGCTTGCTACATCCCTACTTGTATGTTGGTGAAGGCTTGAAAGCACTTTCACTTGGTCCTGAGACGAGGGAAGATTTCCATCAAACATCTTCATGGCTCTCAGATCTGAGGTCAGTAGTGTCCTTGTTTTTTCATTGTGACATAATGCTACCCCAGCTTCAAGTGTAAAAATGAGTAGGCTGAGACCCGTGCTTTGCCATTTGTCCCCCTCAGCAGAGTAGGGCTGGGTTTCCCTGTGGACTGGAAGGTTGCACACAGGGTGATTTCCCCAGCCTTGGAGCAGTGTGCTGTCTCAGCTGGCGGAGCAACATGTTGCCACAGGGCAGCAAGCCAGGTCTGAGGATTTCCATGTACGCCTTCCTTCTCTGCCTGTGCATTCATTTGTGCATGCAGAGGAACTGTGGCCAACTGCTGTGCAGTGGGTGGATGCGGTGGCTCTCTGGGAGGCCAGGGAGGAAAGGGAGCAAGAGCCCAGACATGGCTCTGGCTGTATGCCAAAAAGTTGAGCTTGAGGATTTACACCTGAGCTTAATACAGGAATAAGGCCTGGGCAACAGCTCTGTGGAAGGGGACCCGGGGGTCCTGGTGGACAAGCAGCTCAGTATGAGGGAGCGGTGTGCTGCTGTGGCAAAGAAAGCCAGCAGGATGTTGGGCTGCATCGACAGGGTCATCACCAGCAGATATAGAGCTGGTCAGATATAGAGAAGTCAATATTACACTCTGTTCAGGCTGCATGTGGAATACTGTGTTCAGTTTTGTTTCCTACTCTGCAAAAGAGATGTGGACAGGCTGGAAATGGTCCAGAGAAGGGCCACAAAGATGATCAAAGGCCTGGGCAAACTGACGTGAGGAAAGGCTGAGAGAGACTGGTTTTGTTCAGCCTTGAGGAAAGAAGGCTTAGGGAGACCTCATCACCATGTTCTAGTATTTACAGTGTGGCTACAAAGAAGATGGAGGCCCCCATTTACAAGGAATCATATGGAAAAGACAAGGGGTAGAAGTTACTCCCAGGAAGATTCTGACTGAACTCAAGAGGAAAATTTGTCCCAGTGAGAACAAAGAGCCCATGGAATAATCTCACAGGGAAGTGGTGCATTCCCCAGTGTTGGACACTTTTAAGATTCAATTGGACAAGGTGCTGGGCCGTCTTGCCTAGACCGTGCTTTTGGTAAGAAAAATTGGACCAGATGACCCTTGAGATATGCTGTGGTTGGTAATCTATGATTCTATGAAAAAAAATTACTTTCAGCATTGCTGTTTCAGCTACCCTGTGACATGCAGTGTCTGGTTTCCTACACTGCTTTGGTTTTACCTTGTAGTCTCTCTGCTGTGCTGGGTGCTACTGATATCAAGAACAACGAGCAGAGTGGAGGTCAGTCTCTCAGCTAGTTGTGTTTTAAATGCAGCATGGAGAGAGGATTTTATCCACTGAAATATCTTAAGTGCTTCTTAGGCTCCCTGAAATTCGTGAATTTGCCTTGCTTGACACATACGGAATGTGGCACTTAGCTTAAATGGAGACTCCTCTTTCTCCTAGACTGGAAACCCACACACTGAAGGTCAGGCTCATTTGATGTGTACCCAAGATCTCCCTGGGTGGTACAACGCATTGCTGTCTCTGCACAGCTTTCCTTTTAATCTACTGTGCTGGGGTTTTCAGCAGTTAGACTATTGCAGTATCTCAGAAACACTTTACAATATTTTTCTGTGAAAAGGGGTGAATTTTAAGAAAGGACTTCCAGTAATTCTAAACAAACATGTGGTTTGAGTCTTAATGTGAATCTGTAGCTTTTGCTGAGGTATACTGATACAGATGTATGAAGAGAGAGATTTTCCTTTATGAAATTTATACCGTCTTCTAGTTCTCTCTGTTATGGTAAGCCTCAGGTCCTGTTCAAATTCCAATTTTGGTTATCCAACCTCCTTTCCCAAAATGGCATGATGCTGAAATGTAGTGGCAAATTATTTTGTAACTGTCATAATGGAGCACATAACTAGCACAGTAATAATGTATGGATTCCTAGTTGGTGGAGTCCATACCTTCAGGCCTGAATTACAACTTCTTTTGATAATATCTTCAAAAAGTTGATGTAGGAACAGGAAATGCCTTTCTTTGGGGTGATTTCTGGCTAATGATCTCTGCTGGAGGAGAATGACCTTAGCACCCACCTGCTGCTTTGACTCAGTTTCATGACTCGCTTCTCCATAGTGCTCTCTCTCTTGGTATCTGTTTTAGCAGTATTAGCTGAGGTAAATACATTACAGAAGAGAGAAGAGAAAAATGTAGCTGACAGGGAACTTAGAAAGTGCATCAAGTCTTTAAGGCAAGTAAACTATGGAGTAAAAAGAGTCACAGAAGATGGAAATGAGTAGAACGGAAAGAGGTGATTCATTAATTTAGGAGTTTTATGTTGCAGGGCCTGCTAACCTTTGACAACATTAGTTTGTCTCCCTTGGTCTTTCACAAGTCAGAAGGAGGTTCAGCCAACAACTTAAAGACTTAAGAAGAGCTTACAAAAATGTACCCTAAATGACAGAAGTCATACAAGAGGGATTTCTGTCTTTCAGTGTATCAGGATTTACTTTTGTATCCAGATCTTCTTCAGGTCACATCACTCACAAAACAAGGTCTCATTCCCAAGGTGTCTGATTACTAGGAGTCAGTGATGTAAATTTCCTGTCTGAAGCTTTTCTTGAAACCTGAGGCCTCTGCTAGATATTCCAAGGTCTTTGCTTTAACCTTTCTCAAGAAACTTTTTATATTGGCAGTCTTTGAGTCATATATGTAATTATACTGATCAAATATTTAAATAAGTTATTGCTGGATGAAAAATTGTTTTTCATTCCAGTGCTACTTTTCAGTTCACTTGCAATGATGATGCTTCTCATGGTGGCAAAGAAAAAACCAACAACCCTTATCCTCTTCAGGTAAAGAATGGCTTGTTAGACTGAAGTACTTATGAGGGAGACCCATGGTAAAGTTCCTGTTTTGCTGTTCTCTTGTGTCTTGGGTGAATTCTTTAAAAATCAGCATATAACTTCTGCCCTAGAAGTCACAAAGTCTCACGTAAGCAATCTTGAAGATGATTTTTTCAGAATTGGCATTTTTTTTTCTGAAATAGTTTTCTTTGGCCGATTTGGTATATTCTAATAACAGTTATTCTCTTCTGAAGAACCTTTTGCTAATCTCTCTTACAAATTGCTTGTGTCAACAGTCCATAACTGCAATGCAAACTATAGTTCCAGGGGATGAGAGAGGCAAGGATGGACTGCAGCGCTTTAAGGAGAAGTTAGAAGCAAACGCCCTGTACTCATTCCAAAGCATACCTTTGCAATCATCAGGTATACTCACCTCTTAAGCAAAACAACCATTACTGTCCTTCTCAAATTCTTATTCCACCATGGTAGTGTGTGTCTAAGTAATAGAAATCGTGAAAGGTCTGAGTGTATCTTCAAACAATATCATGCAGCATTGCCCTATGGAATAGCCATGATCCAATGGTGGCTGGTTTGTTATTCAAGTCTCAGATCTTTTAAAGATCTTGGCATCATTGAAGATGAAGGTTATACATCATTTTGAGAGGAGCAGATTTAAAGTAGAGTTATTTTCTCTGAGGAGACAAATTTAAAAACACATTTATTGCTGGTTTTCAATTTTAAATCTGAAATGTCTGATCATATCCCATTCACTTTACTTTTCTTGTATGAAGTATTTATTATTTTTCCAGAAAGTTGTAGCTAGGTTAGAAAACACCACTAAGTCAATTAGTCTGATAATAACATAACAGCCTGAAGTCCCAATGCTGACCACTGAAATGCTTCTTCAAACACCTCTTTCAAACACTGCTGTCTGTAATGACAACAACAATCATACCTGGAGGTCCATGTGAGGAAGATATGTTTATGTTATAGGTCAAATTGAAGCTCTCTTTCTCATATCTCTTGTAAATACACATTAGAACTATAGTTACAGGATAAATTTATTATTGTGATCTGTTAGAGACTCCAGATTATTCATACAAATGGTACTAGTTAAGGCCACTTTTATAGGGCTAGGTCTCTGGTTGACCAAGTGATATTGTGTTAATGGAAAACATTTGTCTCTAAAGAAATTGGATCTCTTGGCCCTTTAATGAAGAAAATAACAGGCTTCAAAGATAAGGCAAAAAAATTCAACCATCATAATGTCCAAGACTGCATTGCTTAATATTACAGTGTTACATAGTTGGAGAAAAATATCTGTGATGGTTTGCTGGAATTAAAAAAAAAAGCAAACCATCCAGGCCTCTTCTGACCAAGAGTCATTTTCATAAAATTTCATACTGGCAGAAAAGTTGTTTGACTCTAAAAGCTAAAAGAAAATAAGTGGCTGGTTGAAGTAAGGTGGCTTACATTTTCTGGAATTCTGTGGAAACAGTCTAAAGTGTCAATTTTTAAGCACCATTTGCCAGGTCTCCTTGGGCAGCACCCCATTACTGGCTCAATAAATGTATTATTAGTGGTGTTGTGCCTCTCCTGAAGGAAGGCACCTCTGCACTCTTCACATCTGTTTCAAGTGGTGACTGTGCAACACTAAGTATAGCTGCAGCCACAACAGGCATCCAGTTACCTGTAACACCAGGCAAATCAAAAGGTGCCTTGGTCTTTTTTCAGAAGCCAATGTACTTAAGAGAGCAGATGCAACCCTTATCTTAAAAGGTTTTGCTCAGCCAAGTTATGTGTTGGACTGGGTGTTTCTGGTGCTAGCATAAGCAAAAACTCTTCATACCTTCTCACATCCCTCCTCTTGACACGTCACGCTGTGTGCCGCCTGGCTTCTGACCAGGTAGCTTCCTGGGTGTCTCTGTTTTCTTAACTTACACTCTTTTTTTTTTTGGCGTATTCCAACCATTACCCTAAAATGCTTTTCTTAATATAGTATGTCACTGCTTTCCTTCATGTCAATCCATATTCTCAGCTCTAATGTGCCATGTGTCAGAGCCCTCTTACCTTTCTGCTGCAGGTGAAGCTGAGCAGTGTGTGTGCCATAGGCTTAATACTCTTGTTCACACTGGGTAGAACTGAAGGAAGAAGGGTTAACTGAAGCATCTTGCTGCAGGGGCCCACTGTTCTCCCCCTCCCATTTCTCTACCTTGCTCAAAGGAGATCTTGTTCTGTACCAGTTCTGCAGACCTAAAATATTTACAGATACATAGAACAAAGAACCCAGCGCCCATAAATCTCATCCAGAGGAGCCAAGGTGACATCTCAATAGGTGTTACAGGCCCCAAGCCAAGACTTTCTTGAAGCCTCAGTGAACAGAACATAGAAACAATAGAAAGAACGAAAGGTCCCCGAGGTCAGGTGAGGATGAGGATTAAAAAGCAGCCCCCAGGATGAAGGCAAACAGGATGTCCCACCATAATATTCCTCAAAATGGAAACCACGCCTCAATCTCCGCCCCTAACCCCACCTGTTATGAATATTATAATTTATGTTGTAATCATTGCCAAACCTGTATAAAATACTCACTGTAACCTAACCAACTCGGAGCCTGTTTTCCCAGCACTAGCTGGCAGGCAGCCCGGCCGTTAATCAATAAATACCTGCTGCTTAGGCATAAAACTCTGTCTAAACAGTTTTATCTGCTTTTTTTGGGCATCAGAACTTTTGCTTAGCATAGCCCATCTGACATCAAGGAGCCATTCTCAGTAATGGCCTACGCAGGGAATCTTACAAAGAATTTAAAAAACTCTTTGACAGGGTGAAGTGAAAACATTTCATGCTCTTTCTTGTTGGACTATAGCTTTTTTTAATAAAAACATAAGAGGTTATTTTTTAAAAAGTTTTCCATTCTATATCTTCAGGTATTTGTATTGGGAATCAGCTAAAAAATTACCTCACTCTTAAAATAAAAAAGAATTTGAAAAACTCTTTTAAATCCCATTTTCCCTTGCTTTTTTTTCCTTGCTCCTCTATACATACATATATTTATATATATTTGAAAATGAGAAAAGGAAAAATAAGCTTCAAACTTTTCTTTTTCAATTTGACTGAATGATGACCATTTGGAAGGACCCTTATTAAAATAGGAACTGTTAAAAAGGAGTATTTCACTTTATTAATTCAAGTTCTGCTCGTGAAAATGTGAAAGGAAATATTTTTATAATGAGATTTTTGCAAAAGCTTATTTTTACTAATTCTGAAGAACTAGGTAGTGTTAATTTGGCCATATTTCTTGAAAATTGAACAGTTGAAGTGATAAAAATGGGTTTATTTTATCTTTGGGTTTTTGGTATCTTCGCTTAGAGATTAGTATATAAAATTCAGTTTCCTTCAGAAGGCCTCACAATGATTATAAATTGCTCTATTCTTGTTGTATTAACTATTTATTTCAGAAAAAGTTACTTATGCTAAATATACTAAATAGAACCTGATCTTATTAGAAAACAGAGCAAAACAGAAATCCAAAGCCTAAATTCCAGAATTCTTGAATATGGAATATTCAAGAATATTGAAATATCAATGCCATGGGGAATTCAATTATTTATAAATCATTTTTTCTGAATTTCGAAAGAAAAACAAAAATTGCTTGCTTTTCAAGCAACAGGAATTCAAGTATCTAGATATGACAGAGCCAAATACTCTTTTTATTTTACAGTGCTTTTATTCATTCTGTATACATTTATGTCTAAATTATAGCAAGATATCAATAACATTAGATGTATGGTAATGGAATGTTCTGAGTCAGGCTCTTTAAAATGAAGAGTGTGTACCCACTTCCCCAGTGCACTTCTTTTCAGGATGAAGGTCTGTCAAAACAACCTGATTTGGGACTTGATCTCACGGGGACGGAAGAAGGATCTTCCACAGACTAATGATATCTGGGACAAATCTGTGGCTTGTAGCAGAGTGGCAGTAAGGTAGCCACAGCCCGGGAGATCAGAAAGACCAGATGCATAACATGGTATTTAAAATTGCATACTCACCCTGAGGTAAAAGAGAGACATTTCAGTAGTGTGCTAAAGAAATACTCCCACTTTTTCTGCTGTGGAGTACCTGTGAATCAGCACTTTCTTATTTCTATGTGTCTTTTGAAATTTCTCTGTTCAGAACACCCTGTGGTTGGAAAATCACAGGTGTGTCTGCAACCCTCTGGTGGAGAAGGAGTGATTCAAAGGCCCTTAGACTGTGATGGAAAATGGAGAACCAGACTTCAGGTGTAAACTGAAGAGAACTTTGCTGCCAGCGAGGTGTCCTTTGAGGTAGTTGCAGCTCAAGAGAGTGTTGAAATGAGCAGAGCCAGAGTTTGACTAGAAGCCCAGAAAAAGTGTAGTTCAGATCAGTTAATCTACCACGTTGCATGCAGGGGACCTGTGATACTGCACTGTTTCTGCCTGCTCTGAAATAGTGTAATTGAAGGGATACACTCTTCAAACATAGCCTTGCTTGAATGGCAGCTGTTGGGGCTTGCTAGGCACCACTGATGTAGGACTCAGGAAAGTACCACAGGAAAACACTGGAACTGGTGAGAGAAATACTCATATAGCATAGTGTAGAGTTCACACAGGGAGTCGCTGGGGAGAAATAGAAAAAGTACGGAGAGGGAGACCCAGCTGTTCAACGGTAGGAAAGCAGCAGCTGAACAGAGTTGGACTCTTCATTATGTCAGTGATGGAGTGCCATGACAGAGACATTAAGGTCATGAGCATAAGCTGCTTTGTGACTTGAAGGTGACTTCCAATTTTGTTATTATTCTTAGTCAACTTTTAGATAACCCAAAACCTGGCCAAGCCTCTTGTACATCAATTTCTTGATATGTGTCAGACACAGCTGAAGATACTTATTTTGCAGACACTTATAAAATCATGTCAGGAGGAGATGGAGAAAGCAGAAATATTTAGAACTAAATGGATAATAGATGCTTGAAATAACAAGCATTCAAAGGGAAGAACTGAAATCATTGGCAATACATTCATCATCACCTCTCCATTCTGAAGAGGATGTCAATGCCAAAGTGGTGATATTTCAGTACTCTTCTGATAACAAAAACAGGCAGAGAGAAATCTAGATATTGGAAGAGAAAATGTTATGTGAATTAAGAAAAATTATGTCTTTCACTTTCTTGGAAATGATCCCCTCTGTCTTCTCCTCACTTTCATCACACACAGACACTCACACCTACCCACAATTTCCTTCCCCCAAATCCTAAAGGACAAAGCACTTAATGAGTGATGAAGAAATTGCAAGATTTTAGCCTATCTGCACAAGAAGATAGTATCTGATGTCAAAATTCTTGTTTGGCATCCCAGCAAGGGTACTTTCTGATATGTCTTTCTAGAAGATACCACTGTGTTTTTCCTTTAACCTCCGCTGACTTCTGAGAATTCTTGTATAATCGTTCATTTTGCAAATGTCTAGCTGTACCAGAAAAATTTGTTGCCCTGAGGTCAAGATTCAGTTGAGCTGTGTCATTGCTGAAGCTTGCTTTCAATTCTGGTTCTGGCAGGCTAGCTACTTGGATTTAACAAAGGTGATCTGTGAGAACTCCGGATCTGAAGACGTAAGCAGAAAATTCACAATGCTGAAACTAGATCATCTGAAGGGAAATATATCATTGTAAATACATGTCAGGAACTTCCTCCACAGATTTTGGAAATTAGATAGACATTTCTGCTGAAAATTTCACTGCTTCATAATGGTTACTGCTGTGGCTAACCAGGTTTGGAGTGGATCTGCTGACTGGATTGGTCAATCCCTTGAGCAATAAGCCTTGCAGTAGAAAGAAGCAGAAAGCAGAAGGTTTCTAATGGAATTTCCCTCTAGAAAATTTCACTTGAGACATGCACAACTATGGAGAGCCTGATCTTACAAAAACGCCTACTCCCTGATTCCTTTTATCGTATTTTATGGCACCCAGCACTTTGTGTGGTCAGATAGTCACAGCACCAGCCAAAATTTTCCTCTAGAAGCAGCCATGTAACTCAGAGGACAAAATTAATCTCTTAATAACTGATGACCCAAATGTTGTTACTGGTCCTACGTTAGTGAAGCAACGTCATTTCTCTGAAGAGAATGACGCAACTCCTTCCAGAGAGAAAACCTGAGCTCTGATGCTGAACTCTGCCTGCCCTGGACATACTAAGGTTTTCATCATGTCTCAAAGGACCCAGGGAGTGGTAGAGAGAACTCCTAAATAATTTGGCAGTAAGGAAAATGCCCTCTTATTGTAAGGCTTTCCTGAGTTCTGTAGAGAAAGCTCTATCTATCTGACAAATAGTTAACTTCTATTAAGAGTTAAAGGCAAGTTTGTATTTATTAAACTTCTTTTAAGTATAAAGCAATTTATATTTCCAGTGCATAGATAGTCAGAGAAGATGTGTTGCTTGTTAGACACATTTGACCCAACTCACACCCTTGTAGCATGATAATCAGATCCAGATTAAATACATGTGGACTTTTCTGGGAGTACTGGACCACATCACACTGAAATGGCAACAGATGGAATTATATTTGATTTTCATCAAGTATATTTAAAAGATCTTTTTAACCTTGGCAACAGTATTGATGGTCCTTGTCCATCCTTCCAAAAGTGGTTTCTCCTCTGTCTGGAAGGAGTATTGATGGGTGAGTATTTTTGTCCTGTGGGTGTATGCTCATGCAAATGGGCTCAGTCACCTTGGGACTGCAAGGTGCTGTGGTTGGTGAGGGATTATACATATTATTTTGGCTGTGGCTTTGCCAGTTGTATGGCTTATAAACGATGTGGATTTTGCAAAACATAACTCAGTAGAAGTAATTGATCACTATTTTAGACAGATTTGGAAAATATCTTGGAACTGTTTTTATTTGTTCATAAAAACAAGTGCTTTAGTTAGAAGTTCTAACTTTTAGAGTTAAAAAGTTACCACAGAATCACAAAAAAATTTACATAACCTCAGAAGACTAAATGTAAGCCTCAGAACTTTCCACGGCTTTGACTAAGTCCTTTCTGCCTCCTGGGAAAACTGAAATTCCCCCCGTATTCTTTGTCAAAGAGTTCTTATTTCAATGCTTTCAGGCTAGGAGAAGAAACTATGAAAAAGTCATATTTCCTGAGCTCATTTAGAGCAAGTAGAAAAGCAGCTTTACCAGGTTGATTTATAACCTGCTCCTATTCGGAGTTGCATGTAGAATTGGGATGTGTTATCCCGTTAATCACAGAGAGATAGATGACTGGACAGAGGACAGGGGGATATGCAGGACATATTAATTTACTGAAATTCTCTATGATTTATTGTGTGGTGATACCAGCTAACCTGATGGACATCACCTTCACAGGGTCCTGCAGTCTACAACTAAAAGGTTCCCGAAAATCTACAGTTTCCTCTCTGACTTACAAACATTTGCTGAAGAAAAGGAAGTAAAGCTCTAGTAAGTGCAAAAAAGTTCTATTTAAGCTTTTATTTGTGGCAAAATATTTTAAGAAAAAATATTTGGGACAAATAGCTCTTTGGGTTATTTTCCTTCTTCTTTTGTGAGACGACTTTATTATCTTCCTGGGGTTTTTATCATTATAATGGTTGTGGTTGGTGTGAGGGAAGGGTCTTATGATTAATATTTTATTCTGGCAAAGATCAGATCAATACATTCTGCTCTCCTTTTTAAATTTAATTTCATATAGGCTGCCTCTTTTCCAGGGTTGGCCACTTCCTGCACAACTTTTCTGTCTTCAGGTCTTTGAAACTGATGTGAATTTGTTTCACAACTTTTGACTTAATATTGATGTTGTGACTTGAAAGAAGAGCTCCAGGAAGGGGCAAGATGAAGTGTCCAGGCTTTGTTTACTGTGCAGCTTTTTTGGAACTACGAGTATTAGCTTTCGTAAGTTATGCGAACTCAGGTTTGAGTCCAACTTCTAAGGAAAGCTATAACCTTCCTGCACTGCCTCATCACCTCAAAAAATACTCAAGAGGAGACACAAATAGAGAAATGCTCATGGTCTTCCAGGTCAAGTGGGATTCCACTGTTCTCATGCACGTGGCCAGTCTGTGCCCTTTGTTTTGGTGTTACCTTCCACAGCACAACAGTGAGGTGCACGAGGTGCCTTTCTTTTGTTCACTTTATGAGTGATTGCATGATTTTGGTAACAACTGAATGCAGTAACTCAGCCTGCCACTGGTTCATTATTTCAGTACTTACTCTTTCCCTGGCAGCATAAATAGTCTGACAACATATCTGGTGGTGTCAGACACTTTTTAATGTTTGCCTAGCAGGCGAGGCATTTATTGATTTGCTTGGGGGTTGTTATTATTATTTTGAGCAGTATTTTGGACAATGTTTGCCTGTACAAATTGGCAAGGGGAATTAAGAGACCTGAAGTAACTTTTAACTCCATTTTCAGGATATATCCTAAACTGAAGGGATACCCATTTACACAGACTTGAGAAACCAGAAGAAGAGATTGTATAATTTTGTGTTTATAAGTAAGACTCACTGTCAGTAAGGATTTGCAGCCCCTGAACTGACTGTGCATTGCTTAGGTTGGACTCAGAAGTAAGGTCATAAAGGAAAAATGAGACCATAGTTGAGGGCACCAGTAAAGGCTTCAAGATTTCCATTTACATGCCTGGTAGGAATAGGACTCCTAATGATAATAAGCACAGAGAGAAGAATCCAGGTGAGGAGGAAAGTTTGTATGTGACTTCTAAGGTGAAGCTGGATTGAGAAAAGGTGAATTTGTTGATTTACAAAGGAGACAGTCTTTTCACTGAATGAAGATACTACATAATTTTTATGTAGTTGTTTTGAAGATTGGGGTGGGGAAATTGAGGATCAGTCTAGATTTATCTTTTTTTATTAATGTTATGTTTTTGTAAGGATATACAGAGATTTCTTTCTTATAGTAGGCATATTCTGTTAGTTGGAAAATTATCAAGCAAGGATTCCCTGCATACAGAAATCATTTACTTTCCATACTCAAGGTTCACTAGGCAAGGAGGGAGAAGCAACTGGTGCTATAAAGAGTTCCTGATTCTGAAAAAAAAAAACTAGAAGGCCACGGTGAACAAAGAAATTCAAGGTGTCCTTGAGAAAAACAAGGCTTCTAAGGCTTAGAAGATAAAGCAGCAAGCTCTGAGACTCACGGGGGCAGAAATTAATGGCAAACAGGAAAAGAATTAAAAGCTTCAATCGTTAGTAGTTTCAAAGGAACAGCTTCCTTTGTTTTCTTTTCCTTAAATGGAGGGTAATGTGGATCCTGGTGAACTAGGCTTAACCTTGATGCAGAGTCTGAAAAGAAGTTTGAAAGAAACATTTGTGGCTGTTGACCCAAATGATAACCTAACACTTAGCATAGTGTTGCACAGAACTGATGTCAGCCCCACAGACCCGTGTTGGATATGCCCTTAAGATCTTCACAGTCTGACAATACCAGAAGACACCATCCCCAACCTTCAACTTGAAAGTGATAATGGGACAGAGAGGGCATCTGGGCTTCCACAGGAGTGAAGCTCTCGATCAGTCAGTTATTCTCTGTCTTTCTGATCTTTATTATTTGTGCTCTAAGGTTGGCACTGCTGAACTGCAGCTATGTGAATATTGAGTTTGCTGCCTGATCTCCTGCTCTGTACAAGGCAGTGCATTCCCCCCCTCCCTGGCATACCTGAATACAGTGGGATGGACAGCCCTCTTAAGCTGTCTCTCTCCATTAACTGCAGAGAAATCATAAACAACTAATTTGATTTAGGCTATACCAAACTCCTAACTGGCTATGGTGAGAGGAGAAGAATCCAACCCTAGCTCACCGGAGCTAGGTCTGAAATGACAAAGAAAAAAAGAGTGATACAGTGAAGGTGGGTGAGAAGAAGCTAAGTGGAGATAAAGCTGACAAATCCTTACTGCAGGCTCTGTAATGTAAAATGTGATCTGTGGATGTGACTGGGTTATTGGCATTTGCTGTGACACCACTGCCTGCTGAAGCCTGTCTGTCCTAGAGGACAGGGATACAGCTGGTGCAAAAGTTACTCAAGGGGCTAGCAGAGGGTTATATAAATGACATCAGCCTCATGAGCTCCAGGATGGGTCTCTGAGAGAAAGGAGAGTTGCAGGCAAACAGGAGACAGAGGCTTATGCTGACCAGGAGGGTGGATATGATGAGAGATGGCAGAGTGAGGAAGTCATGGAATGAAAAGAGTCCAGCCTTCCTGAAGAAGCCTTCTTCCAGTATGTAGGAAATGTAGGCATGTCCAGCTGAGGGGAACCATGTTTATGTCTTAAATGAGGCCCCTAAAGTGAATTCATGAATGAGAGAAACAAGATACCAAAGATAATTTCAGAATTATGCAGTGTCCAGGTCATTAGGCTGAGCACCAAAGAGCTGAGCAGCCCCAGTAGAAGGCAGGAGGTCTCTGGGCTTTGAGTTCCTGCTTTCTTCACAAGAGTTGTCATATAAATGGAGAACAGTAGTTCTCCCTGGGAGAAGCAAAATTTGGCTGTCCAATTACCTTACTGCTCTGTTAATTTCTGTCCTTCTTTTTTTTTTGCCTGTGACCTCTTCAGACCCTTACCACCTAAACCATGTTGTGCCACTAAATTTTGTTAATTTTTTTTTCTGTGGAGGTGGAAGATGTGCAAACCTGTTGAAGAATTCATGCATTCCAGACGTTTAGGTAACACTTGAGAGGCTTTTTATAATTTTAATTTCTGAATATGTGTTCCTTTGCAACCACTCTACAAACTGAGAGAAGTGTCTGTAATTCTCAACCAGGGGGAGTTTTGGACCGGATGACTCACTGTGGTCCCTTCAAACCTTACTCATTCGGTGAGGTGAGGTGAGGTGAGGTGACCACAAGATTTTTGGAAGTCACACCATATTGAAATAGCCCAGTGTGAAGCTATGCTGGGGATGCCTAGCAGTCTCCACTCTAATTTGGAAACAGCCTCTCAGTATATCTGATTGCTCTGGTCCTAAACTATTACCTTGGACCAGAACAGAGATGGCTGGTAATCCAACATCAGCTGCATTGATGTGAGTGGAAAAAGTAGATGAGGTTGGTTTGGCCATAGTGATCCCTGAGTGCCAATGAAAAGAGAAAGATGTTTGGCACCATTACAAGTCAAGCACCCTGAGGATTTCAAAATAGTGTCCTTTTTTATAACAATAATAAATTTGTCAGTTACGTAGGGAAACATTGTGAAAAATGAATGTCTTTTACTGCATTCAGAGCCGCTGTTCCAAATCCAGCGAGAAAATGCCCAATAAAACTTTGAGATGGGAGGTTGAGTTCTGCATTGCTAAAGCTTCATTATGTGTGGTTTTAGAAAATGTACACATGTGCCAGGATGTCTCGTTGTTCTTTTGCTGTTTTATTATTTTGTCAGCATGATATGGCTCTGATTTCAGCTGTGAAATGCAAGTGCAGCTTATACTGATCCTGCTGTCCGTGTATAGGTCCTTAGCAGCTTTGCAGGATGCTGGTAAGAGCAGTTAGTTTTATTTGCAGCTGAACCATACTATGCTCTGCCATAGCAGCCTAGCATTCTCTTGGTGTTACAGTATAGGCCAGATTCTTCATTGGATGTGAGGCTGAAACTCATTTCTAGGATAACTCCAGCTCTCTTTGTGTCTTTGTCAAATCCAGTAACTCCTCTTTTGACAAAGGTTTATATTTGGTCAGACTGGAATACAATTAGGAGCTCTTCTATAACCACATTCAGTTTTCAGCACTCCACAAAAGTGCTTCATTTCATGAGAAGTTAGCATCTAAATCTAAGTATGTCACACTGCCAGTCCATTCAGTTCTTTTAGTGTCATAAATCCAATTCATAACAATGACACTTCATGTGTAGTGTCTTCTTTTTTCCTAACTGGTGTACAATTTGGAAAATAATGCGGAGACTACTACCCATTAGCAGATCCTTGGAGGCATGGCATTACAGACACAGTGGCGTTAGAGACTTCAAACATCCTTAAAATTCTGCAGCCTTTAGGATGGGATATGTGAGCTTATTTTGTAGGGTGACCAATGTTATGCTAGGAAAAACCTAGCACCTCACGCTGGAACAAAACCAATAGACAGGGGCATGAGCTTGCATTTGAACCTTACCCTGACAAATCACAGAATATTTTCCAATAGAAGAACGATTGGTACCTAAGAAATGAACAGAGAGATTGTCGTCTTAGTGTAAACAAGACAATGCTCCAGCAACACCAAAGGTCTTAAGGAAGACTGTGAGGACTGTGTATTAGTGCAGCATCATGGGCATATCTCATCAGATCAAAGCTGAACTCCTTGAGGGGCTGTGGCATGTGTTTTCTCAGCATAGATGGACAAATGCTTGATGAAATGATGCTCATGAACAATACTGAGGTCTTTACTAGAGAGACTGGGCACAAAGCACATTAAGGCCTTACCAGTTAAAAAAGCTATGCTGCAGGAGGATGGCAGGAGAGCTGGGAATGGGTTGTCTCCCACCATGCTCTGCTCCAAAGGACAAGTTTGTAAGAGGGCAACCCTGTTTTGATTGTAGATCCCCTCTTGGTAAGGAAAGCTCAGTCCTGACAGTATGTCTGCAAGAGGATCGGAAAAGGGAATTTGTTATTCTTCACTACTCCTTTCCTGTCTCTGACACCTTCTCTGTAGTATGTGGTTTCAGCACAGTGCTATCGCATGCACCTGTCTGAGGTTGTGTAATGTATGTGCTGTACCAAAAGAGTGCAGAGATATTTACTCTTCCTCCTAGCAGGTTGCAGCACAGATCTACCACTAGGAAAACTCTTTCAGAAGTCACACAACCAGATTTTGTTGCTGTTCATATGTATTTGGAGAAATGCCATAGTCTTAAGTACTGTCCCTTGGACTGTGCACAGGAAATGGTGGGGGATCAGACCCTTCATATTATCTAAGGACTCAAAGGCAATTAAGGCAGAGGATTTTAAAGGAAGGAACTGAAACCAGATGACTAGTTTTGTTTTGTTTTAGAGGCAGGTTTTGGATCCATTATATCTGGCCTTCAGATACTGTCAGGTTCACCACAGTTAATTTTAGAGAACTAAAATATAAACCATAATCACTTAAAACCATCACCAACTTTCATCCTTTCCTAATCTGTGTGTTTGTAAATAAAACAGCATTATGAAACGTATTTCTAATTGTGTGTTACTGTTTTCCCTGTAAGGATCAGTAAACAACAGGGATCAGCATTCCACTAAATATTTGGTGATCAGTTGCAAAACTCAGAAAGAGGTCCAGATGGTTCCCTGAGATGCTTTTGATAATCCAGTGCTCTTCCTTTTCTGTAGCTGAGGAACTCCTTCCTAAATCTTCTGCTCCTTCTCCCACTACTGGTCAACAAGTTACAAGCCAAGTGTCCCCTTCCAGTTCACTCTGCATTAGCTGAAACTCTGGTAACTCCACTCAGGCCAAGTGCTCTCCTCCCTCTCTCATGCCTGTACTCCTTTTGGGGGACAAACACTGGCACTTGAACTGCTTTAGTTGCCTTCTAACATGGCTTGCCACACTGCACAGCCCTGCTCAAGAAACAGGGTCTGTAAAAGAGTGCCACTGCAGTCCTGTCAGATGTTTTTGGCAAAGAAGCAAAGGGAAACACTCAGTTTGAGCGTAGGAGGTTTAAAGCTTCTGTGCTGGTCTCCAAAGTCTCTCCAGGGCCAGAGTGGTTGAGTGGGAGTCTTACATGGCAGTGGGTAGTCTTGAGTCTGCACCAAATTGCAGGACCAAGTGATGGGAAGATGGGGGCCCCAGCTCAGGGTGCATGTCCTCTGTTGCTCACTTTGGTTGCATTGTTGTCTGATGGAAGGTGAAATGTTCTGCACCTCTTCTTTTCTTTTTATGGAATTGCTTTGCCAGTTTAAATCTCAGACATAAAAGAAATCTTTGTGTTCAAATAAAAAGCATAAAACTTCACTCTAGAGGCAATTAAAAATGAACAGACAAAATATTATAATATACTTAACAATATTCAAATGCTTTTTAACTTTTTCCAGAAAAATACAAATGCAGATCTGTATGCCATTTCAGAGGCATACAGATAGTCTAGAGGGATTTGATCCATCAAACAGAACACTATACTGACTTTCTGATCTTTAGTGAAGTGGTGAGTGAATGGAAATAAGGAAAAAAAGAAAAAAAGGAGGAGGAAAACAGCACAGAAGGTGGAAATTGCAGAGAATACACCAGGAATTTCTGGAACATTTTATGCTTCAAAAATATGCATTTGTGGGTTGTGAACTGCTTCATAATTTTTATGGGACTTGCCTTAAAAAGTCTGCCAGAAATGTCAGGAGGCCAAGGCTCACATTTGTTTAGATTGGTCTCTGGTAGTAGAGCAAACCCAACAGGAAGGTCCTCAGGAGCCTCTTACATATACAGTGGGCACACAGTGCAGAGCACTGGTGTCATAAATATCATTCACAGGTTTCCATGTGTGGTTCAAATGTGTGAAGACTGTCTGAGGTTGGAAATAGCAATGACAAATTTTTGCACTGGAGCAAATGTTACCTGTATCTCAGGTACTGTGACTAACCTGATAGAAATGCAGTCTGCTACCCAGGTCAAACTTATCATCATCATCATCATCATGGCTAGGCTTCGCGAACGAAGATTTGAGAGGGGCTCTACCCACGCTTGCTACAAGCGCGCTGATGACCCAGGTCAAACTTCTACTGCCAAGCTGTCTGCTGGTGGAGAAAGCCGGAGCCTGTGACTGTGAAACTCCGGTGAGAGACTCTGTGTTACCTCTCTTGTCACAGTATTGAATTTCCTCGTTTTGTGTCACATACAACTGATGCTACAATAGAAAGACAAAACTGATGGTTCTCTATCCGTCATCTGTCTGTCTGGCCTAGGGGTAGTTTCTCAAAGATATGCTTCCTACTTTTTCAAACTACACTATAGAGAAAGGATTTATTAAAATAGAAATGGAAAAGAAGCTGGAGAAGGCAGCAAAGAGCCACTGAAATGAGGTAACCTTCTCTTCAATTAGTGCAATCAAATTGTGTTATGATTGGACTCTGTTACAGAAAATTAACCCTGAAGAGGATCTTTAGAAGTCTTTCCTTCTGAAGGCAAGTGCAACTATATCAACATCACCTGTAACAGGTGTGTGCCGAACTCCTCCTGAAAAGTACCCAAAGATGGAGGCTTGAAGTTGGGGTCTCAAAAATTAAATAGGCTTTAACAAGACATAGCACTGAGCAGCTGTGGCTACTAGAATTTAGCCTATATTCCAAGGAGGTGGAAAAATTAATCATGATTTTAAGATATCAGTGTGTAGACTAAGAAGCCAAGCTGCAAAGCTAATTGAAAATTAAGCTCTGGAGATAAGTGAGAGAGTAAACACCTGGGTCTTGCTGACTGTTTTGATTTTGGTTTTTTTTTCCCTTTCTTTAAAAATTGAGTGCTTTTTCTGTCATTTATGATATGAATTTGACTAAAGATAAATAAACATCTTGATACCTTTTGGTAGCGAGGAGGAGGGGGGGGGAGTGCAGTAAGTTTGATTTTAACTGAGAGTTACTTCCTGCCTTCACTTCACGTGGGGTCAGGTGAGTGGGTGGTGTGTGGCAATGCAGTAACGAGTTAAGACTCTCCAACTTCTTACCTGCTTTGAGTTTGAAGCCGCTAAGTTCCCTTCTGTGGGTTTGCAAAAACTTCTGCTGAAAATATGTATTCAGTACTAGAGCTTATCTGGTTTAAATATCTGGTTAACTGGTTTTGTCTTTTGTCCTTACTACAGCCTTCTTTTAGCATCTTTTCTCTCCAAAATTGCTGAGGCATGTATGGGCAAAATTATCTGTGAACTGTAGTCTTGACTTCAGAATTAGGTCATGAGTTATTGTCTGAGAATTTGGTCCTTAAAATTAAACTGTCAGCAGGAATCATTGAAATTGCTAGGAAATACACTGTTAAAAAAATCAGCTAGTTTTTGCCTGCCTAACTTCTTATCAAGCTTTCTGGGGATTTTCTTCCAAGTCCAGTACAGAAAAGGAGACTGCTGCTTGTACTTTGGCAAGGCTGGGATTAGGAAATAAATTAAGCTTGTTTTATAGCACAGGCTTAATTCTGTCACATACCTCCATCTCTCTTTGGTGTTTCTCTCCAGAGCCAACATAGTTAAGGTTACAGGCTTTTGAGCTGAGTGCATCCTTTAAAGATATGAATCCCTTTTCTAAAATGGGAAAAAGAGAAGTGTATTGTGACTGAGAGTTCAATCTCAGCTTTGCATCTAAGCAAAGTCATGGTCCACGTGTGAGGCAGGAAGTGAATTACAGAGCTTCAAAAATAGCACAGAAACCTACATTCTGCTTGCAAATGCACCATTCATAGCTTCTGCAGGGGCTGTAGCTCAGCCCCTTGCAACAGAGGCAGCAATCCATGTGTGGAACAACACATAATATAAAGCTATGTTGTGATATATACTCACAATAAGCCTGCTGGTAGAAAATCTTCTAGTTACTTGAGTATGAGGTGGAAGGTTGCCTTAATGCAAAGACTTTACGTGGAAATGAAGCTGAGTGTGGCAGAGTGGGACTTCAGAGATTCGGTCTGGTCCTGTGAAGCTGCAGTTAGGTCACACTTAGTGCACACTGAGAAGTGGGCCAAAATCCAGCACCTTTGGCTGAGCACAGGAAGCAGAACCTGGCATTTATGGTTAAGAAAGGTGTCAAAGTAGCTCTAGGCAGGCAGGGTTCCATCCAGTTTGCTTGGCTTTGATTTTGTTTCTCTTACAGTGGGACTGGGTTTAAATTATAGTGGGTCTGTTGGTTTTTTTTCACCTCTGATGTAATTTGCTGCATCAGGAGGCTGCCGAATCTACCAGACTCTATCCAGGGAGTGTTACGATCCCAGAGGGTTGAATTGCTCTTTTGGAAGGCACAACTTGCAGATGGAGTCCTAAAAATCTTTAAATTTCTAGAGAAGCAGAGAAAAACAAAAGACACAAGAAAATTCACACTGTGGTATTTTGTCATCATGTTTAATGCAGTTCATAATAAATATATGTCTGTGCATGTGTAAATAAGTATAATTTCATCTGTTTGTTAAATAGTTTCTCTACTTATTACTCTAGAAAATTTGAATATTAAAATGAAGAAAATATATGGTTTTCTATCACCTAGATTTGCAATCCCATCATAGAACAAAAGTTTTGTGGTAGCTTCTGTGGTGCATTTCAAGAACAAATATTTGAATTTGGTTTATTCAGATACACCAAGCACATTTAGTTGCAATGATGAAAGTTATATGATCTTTTGGAATGCCACTTTTTATTTGCCTGAATGGAAGATCAACAGCCCCTTTTTTTTTCCTGCCTCAAAAAATAATAATCTGAAAATTGTTTTAAATGCTGGAAAACACACATAAGAGATAGAAAATGGAGAAATAGAATTGTCAACCTTTCCGAATGATTAATCCTGGATTTTAAATGACAAACAAAATTTCATCTCAAATGATAATTTTCAGAAAACTACAACTAAATGAGAAGACAGTTTCCATTGGCCCAGTTGAGTTTATTGTCGTCTGTATTGCATGGCATCCGTTTCTGTGATTAATCCCATGTGATAACTCAATGTGGAACAGGTTATGGGAAAGCAGAAAATGAAAGTAGTTTTGCAACTTCAAAAACAAACCATTCCCATTTGGGTTAGCTATTTTGGAATGCAGGGAAGCAGACGAGGAGACAATGCTTGGAGGGTGGACCCCCATTTCACCTCCTTGTGTGCTGTGCACTGCTGCCATGCAATGGCAGGGCTATAGATTTGGGAGGGGTGGTGCCACCACCCTTACTTTGGTAGACCCCTGCAGGGATACATCTACAGTCCACACTACAAATGGGAATAACATCAGACATTTTCATCCGTAGGAGAAGGTTTGTGCTTTTTTCCTCACAACGTGTAACGGTTTTCTCTGCCAACAGCTTCATTGATCGAGGTATAAATGAAGGTAAGGAACTGACATTTGCTGTCCTCTCAGCATAGAGAGGAATGCTGGCTCTGCAGCCTCTTGAGTGAAGACAAAAAAACAAAATTGCCTTGCTCCCCTTCTGCAGAGCAGTTGTTAACCTCACTAACAAGGAAGGAGGTAGCTTTTTTAAGCCCCGTGCCTGTGGGGGATTACACATGCAACTACTCTTAATGTCAGCATTGATATTTCTGAGTATGTACACTCCTGAAAACATAACCCAGGTGAACAGAGGTTCTGACTGCGCAGCTTTAGTCTGAGTGGATGGAGGAGAAAGGGGGTTACAAAAGAAAAACCCAGAACAGGCTTGCTTATGCTAAAGGAATATCTACATGTTTACATTTGTAAACATGAATTTCAAGGAATATATATATATATATATAATATTCAGTGTGAAAAAGAAAAGGTTATCCACCAATGTTTTGGTATTGTGCCTTAATAAAATGACACTTTCCAGAGCCAGTCATGATTTTAAGCCAGATTATGGCTAAAAATATGAAGGAAGGATCACCACAACAACAATCACATTGCTCCCCTTGTGCAGAGGAAGTGGAAAAACACTCAAACTTTGCCAAACTGAATAAATTACCCAGATTATCAGAACTGTGAGGAAAGCCATATGTAAGCAACTCTGTGTGTGTTGTGTGCATGCCTGAGAGCGTGTACAAATGTATTAACTGGGTTGCAGCCCATTAATTACTTAAGTCAAAAGGGGACAACTCTGAAAATATGCTCAAGAGAAAAAGAATTACCATGCTTGTACCTTAATTGGCCAGCTCACTGCAGCAATTGGGCACTCCAGTCCAGCTGCTGAGCTCCTGCCAGTGGTGGCCTGGAGATGGAGGACATTCAATGCTCACTTTGTCTGGCATCAGCGTGAAGCTGAGAAATGATTGCTTTGCTCACCTTGATTTGGGCACACAGATGCACTCGTACTCCAATTTGGTAGTTGTTTGTACGTGTTTGGTGTAGGTAGCTCTGCCAAAGAAAATCATCTTGTTAGCCAAGAAGGGAAGAACAGGTGTGGAAGGGTGGGGAAGAGGAGCCATTGCTTCACTTGAAGCAGCTTGTACAGGAGTCTCACTGGAAGCCTCCGCTTACCAGGCTGCCCATACGAGAAGTGAAGACAGGCTGACGTTTTTAGAGGCAGCCCAAGGACATAACTCAGAACAGTGGTAATGATGTCATGCTCTTTGGTGAATTTGTAACGCATTAAAGACTCTAAAATCATGTTAGGGAAGCCCAAAAGCACAAGGATTTTGAGGACTGGAAGATAAGATATAGAGTGCAAAGGCTGTGTGTTCCCATTCTCTTGCCATTAGGATAAGCACTTGTTTAGCTGTTTATCAGTCCAGTAATAAACTGGATCATTAGCTAGCCAGTGGGCTGTTATTGTTTTCTGTCTTGGATTTTGAGCTAGAAAGGATCCTCAGTTTTTCTGTGATCACACCTTTTAAATAAATGGTGCTTGACTGCTTGTGTCTTTAGCCTTTTCCAGATTCACAGATGTTTTGCAAAGGAGGTATCTACTCCTGCTGAACAAATTTAAGCCTACTGATAATAGATTTGCTTTTCCTTTTTTTAATGCAGGCCAGATGATCTAAGTGATGCCAGAGCATCCTGGCCCCATTTGGAGTATCTACCAAATGCTGGGCTCAGTATATATTGCAATGTTGATGAGGACTGAATTCCATTAATTACCCACATCTGATGGTAACATGGCTGTAAAATGGTTAAGATGGCTGCTGTCAGAGCATATGGGGCTCTCTCATGACTTGCAGTCCATGCTGGTCAGGGCCCTCATGTGCCAGTGGCAGAGAGGTATATGAGCAGGAGGTCTCAGTTTGATCAGGGCTGTAGAGCCCCTCTGGCTGAAACCTCCTGCTGTTACCTCCAGCTTGTAAAGAGCAATTTATGGCAAAATTGGTTGCTCTGAGGTATTCTGCTTTTTGTTTTTTAAAGTGCAAATTTTAAAATTTGGTTGCCAACTCATTTGAAGAGCCCTATGGGCCCATCTTGCTATATTTTCTGTCCTTTGATATCTGCCACCTTGCTGTGCCCACTGTGACTCCATGGCTGGCAGCCTGCTGAAGCACAGAACCTTGCCACATGGCATGGGTTTTGTGATAGTTGACAGTGACTTTCCACTGCAGAGGGTAATAGCTAACAGCAGCAGCTGGAGTTAATGAATCCTATATCACCCAGGATCAAGGACAGGAATCCCAGAGCTCAGAGGGTTTTCCTGAAGGTTTGCTGCAATCTTGATGTGTAAGTGAATGGAGGAGATGAAAGCACATCTGGATGGGCTAAGGAATATATAAACTCAGGAATACTAGTACTTATTTCAGTGCTTGTGCATTTTTTGTGGGGTTTTTTTTGGGTTTTTTACATCTCTTTTTAAGATTTTCTTGTTTTTCAAGGTAAGGAAAGATGAGTGGTTCATATGGTTAGATGCAAGTCTACAATGATACTGTTATTGTGTGTGAGACCTTTGAAAACAAAGTGTTCCCCAGGCTGTAGTCTAGGAGGGATTGCTATGCATTAATGCAAGATGGCCCTTACAGTGAGTTACACTCGTTTGTCTCTAGCGTAGTTGTTATTTTTTTCCTTGCTTGTTTGATTTAATTTGAAACAAAAGCTATTTTAGTTGTAGGCAGTTTTGATTTAGGCATTCAGGAGATGGAACAGGATTAGATCTGTGTAAAACATCACTGAGAAAATCCTAAAGAACAACATATTGCTTCACCATCAAACTCAGGTCTGGCCATGATATCTCCTCTGTATCACGTTGACTTACCTGTTAGGAGGACAGATTCTGAAGTGGATGATAACAGACACTGATTTTCTTGCTCCTTCAAAATCAGTCTCTCCAAACTAAGGTCTGTATATTATAACCAGCACTCCAATCTAGAAAGCTAAAGTGATTCCAAACTACAAAACTCATATCTGTGTTCCTGACAATGAGATAATATGTAAGAAGTCACCAATTTCTTTCATCCATATCTGCTGCGTGAGAGCCTCAAGTATGAGGGATATCTAAACCAGCTGTGGGTCAGATGCTTCTACTGCATATGTATTTTTGTCACATAATTGGCTTGCATTATAGTTTGAGAATAAGAGGCTCAACAGCCTGTAAGCTGAACTTGACCTCACAGGGTGTCTTTCTGGGGGGGCTAGTTTATTCTCTGTGTTGTACCTTCCTGTCAAGTGTGATGGGAAATCAATGATAAACAGGAGGTCCCTAATCTCCATGGATACTTGTCTCTGGATGGTGTCAAAATCTGAGTTGGCTGCTTATTTTCTCATATTTTACATATGACTAATTTACTTAGGAAGGCAGGGAAAGAAGAAGGTTATTTGGGATTAAAGTAAAAAATGAGAGAGAGGAAATGTGGCAGTGGTACTCAGTTGGAGCCGCTGGGGGGCTTCCAGAAGCCTATCCCATACCTGCATCCCCCAAGCTTGTTGTCAGCTTTTATGCTTTGTTCCGTGCTCAGATCAGGGTCTTGAGGAACACAGCTGCTGCAGCTGCTCGTAGACCAAAAGGTGACCTTTTAAATAGCCGAGGAATGATGCATTATTTAGTGCATTCCTGGCTAAAATGGAAATGAAATGTTTCCATGGGCAAAATGATTTGTTTGTCCTTTCACTTGGGTGCATCCTTTTCGCATCACACAGTAATGTGGAGTGCACACCACTCCTCAGGGTTTCTTCTGAGTAAAGCTTTTGATAAGACAGGTATTGCACTTGGAAAACACACCAAATGTTAACTAGAAAGACCCTACAAATCACATGTAATAGACTTCACTTTAGAGGTACTAAGTCTGCAAAAAACAACTTCTATTTAAATAACATGTAGGAGTGAAAGCTTCCTGGTGAAGGCTATCAGCTGATACTGGTGAATACCATAACCAGCTGTTATTTCAACTTGAAGTGTTTTACTTCTTTCAATTAATCAAGAGTCTCTTGGAAGGTGCCGTAGAAGGGCATTCATTACAGGGATGTTTTATGAGTAGAATATTTGTCATCTGCACAGACAGAGGCTTCTGCAACTGCCTACCAGTGATCTGTGATAGTCAGGTTCTTGGGCATTCTTTATATCTACTGGGTGAAGGAGGGGAGGCAGATGGGACCAATCTTTCACAATGCCTAACATTAAATTTCCTGCATAGTCTTCCAGACAGATTCAAAGAGGTTGGAACCTACCTCTCCTGCTGACTGTGAATGAAGACTGTGGTATACTCTGCTACAAGTCCATCTGCTCTTTAACTTTATAAATACCTTTTAAAAAAATCTAGGAGTGTTTTTCCTTTGAAGTTTCCAACACCATTTATGAAGGCTTAAAAGTGGTATTGTTCATGTGTTTCAGATGAAGAGAGCTGAACTGTCAGGGTAACAAGTGACTTGAGAATAGCCAGTATTTTCCAAAATATCAGCACGTAGAAGGACCTGGGGAAAGATCCTGTGCTTATCAGGCAATTTCACTGAGTTCACCAAGCCCCAAAACACAGGAAGGAGAAGAAATCTATACAAATGAAGAGATGCCCAGCAGACCATGCTATCTCACTGGAGAAGCCAGTGGTAAATAATTTCTGTAAAATGATAGGTATCTGCTTCCGTGGGATTACTTTTATTAGTAAAAGAATACATAGCTAAAGCAAGTGAAGAGGGATTCAGTAAATAACTGCAAATGTTTCAGTTGCCTGTTTGGCATCGTCTCAATTGTTACAACAAACAGCACAAGATGGTAAAAAATCTTTTACTCAGGAGATAAATATTTCTACTCAGGAGATAAACTGCCTTTAAAAAGAAAGGAATGAAACCCAGATCTATGATTTCTATAATCCAAATTAATTAAAATGGATATGACTGGAAAAGAATAAACACCTGAGCAGCTTTCAAGACATTTCTCTGGCATGCTCTTACTGACTCTGAGACCTTATTTTCAACCACAGTGTCTGCTCACCCTATTGCAGCGCCCTTCCAAACAACCTTCCCCAAAGGATCCAGCAGATATGGTCCGAGAGAAGAGCTGAGCACAAGATGATAAGCACTCTCTGCAGGCTCACACAGTTCCAAGTGATGTGGGATTTAGTCAAACAGCAAAGTACAAGCTTCTGCTGTGACTCATCTGGTGTAAAACCAGTGCTAAGTATTGTACATAATTAAGACAGCATTATTACAGTGAGATACCAGTTCTTTTTTTGGTATGGTTAAAGTTTTGAAAAGGTGTAATGTTTTCAGCCTTCAAAGTTGTGAAGATGAGGAGTTTTGATAGGAGTTCACTCTAAAAGATATCATGGCTAATGTGAGTTTAGATCATAATTTGCACTCTTGCTGGAGCTCTACATGTATATTTCAATTCCCTTTGTGAAAAGCTGTAGTTTTTCTGAGAATAAACACAACCTTAAAGTCATGTTCATTTGCAACACTTGCAACACTGGCCTCTTTAGAGTTCATAATTTTTATATCCAAAAGTCTTATTTTTTATTTTGAGCCACATTTCTTAAAGAGGTCCTACTGGCTTTTCAAGTAACAGACAAAAAATTGTATTTGCCATTGGATGCAGCAGAAAATGCTAGTGTCAGTGAGCTATAGATTCAGCATTTGGACACTGACTCTCAGCAGTGAGTGGCCCTACCAACAGGAAGGGTTAAACAAGTAGGTTATTACAATTTGTGTACTTGCCCCAACTTTTTCATTCAGAGCTCCACAAATCAACTTTGCTTTTAATGTATGCATGTTCTTGGTTAAAATTTATTGTGGTATAATGCAAACAAATTCATCTTATTGGTCATTCAAAGGCCATTTGTTCGGGTTACTTGATTCTCACTACTTAGTTATTTGACTAGTTTTTTGCTCATTGATCAGCTGTCTGACTTGTAAGGAAGAGGTGGGAAATCAGACTGCAAGATGGTGACATGGACCGTTTTATAGGACAGGACTTTGAATGAACCGATTTCCACCTGTGTATTCCAGTGGATGCATTTGAAGTAGGTTTATGCACTTATTTGAAAATCCATTCAACTTCTTCAACCTAACTTTACTACCAATTTTCTTATAATTTCCTAACATGCTGTTTGTAGCCTGTTTCATGCACATCTCCAAGGAATTATCCATGTTAGTTACAGGAAGTACAGAGTATCAGGAGAAATCCCAGGCAAATAAGTCAGTTGGGTAAGACATCTGTATGAGTTAAAAAAAGCATAATTTTTCACAAGTCTGAAGATTAGGAATTCCAAGGGCCTTTCTGAAAAAATGATCATTTAATATAAAACATGGATCAAATCCTGTTTTGTATGTGCTGCTGTTTTCCGGACGAGTTTCCAATCTATTAGTGAAGCAGTAAATGCTCCCCCAGCAACCAACCACTGATGTTTTGAGTGGAAATCAAAAGCAGTGTAAGGTTGTTGAAGAAAATGACTTGAAAGAGAAAGAGTGAAAGATCATACCCTTCCTATGAAAGCTGCAAAAGTTTGTGAAGATTACAGCTCAGAGAGAGATGGACCACCGAGAGATCAAGGGGTCAAGGAGAAGATACCTGCCTGCAGAGCTTTGTGCTAACATAGCTTCTTGCAGGCTCACAGCCCAAAACTTTCTAGGTTTGAACTGTTAGGGCAACACAAACAGAGGTGGAATTGTGTGAGAAGAATGGATCGGCCCTAAATGGAGGGGGCCCTAGTTGTGGTTATTACTTGGACTTTTTACAGCTTTGACAGGATTTACACAGCTTCTGGACATGTAAGAGAAATACTCTGCATGCCTATTCTTTGTGTAATAGGGTTTTAATATCATCCGAGGAGCCAGGGACCTTGCTGTGGGTGCATGCTGAAGTTGCCCTCCTCATACACTGTCTCTCAGATGATGTGACTTTTATCTTTATTCCAACCATGAGCTCACCACAAGTCTAAAGGGAAAAGTATTTGTATTCCAGTGTGCACACTGACAGTAATTTTGTGGATGCAGCACAACACTGTAGAACGAGACAGGTATATGGAGCATTTAGAAGGCAATAATTTCTTCTTACTTTTTTTTTTTTTTTTTTTTTTTTTTTTTTTTTTTTTTTGAGCCACACTACAAAGGTTATAGTGGGAACAACAAATGAAAGAACTTACAGACTTCACAGAAGTCAAAGCCTACAGCTTGCGTTGGATGGGTTTATTTGGCATACATCTGTGATTATGAAATGAATTTTAAATTGCTATTGAACTTCATCCTGGATAATGATGCATCCATTCAATTTCCCTTCTCCCTCCAGAACATCCACCATTAACAAAACAACCAGTTGTGATGCTTTATAATCCACATTTGAACCTACTTCTCAAAACACTGCACACTTCCTTAAATAGGCAATGACTCAGCTCATTTGCACAGAGATAAGGTCAGTATTGGGACTGAAAGATGGGTCAACAACCCAGTTTGGCAATCATCTTTGAAATGAATCAAGACACAATTGCACTAAAGACTTGTTAAACTGCGACTTCATCTTGCAGAAATGCAAAATCAGCAGTCAGCCTGTTTCTGTACAAACAGATATTGTACAGCCATGGTTTTTTTTTAAGTTGAGCCCATGACAGGGTTTAGGCATATGCCTAAAGATGGAATTAAAGGACTGAAGTTTAGATGTGCTTAAGTATCTTGTTGTGTATGGGCCTACGCAGTACATCTGTGTTTGTATTAAGAAGAAAAGCTGTTCTACAAGACATTCAGGCATTTTAAAATGTATTTTTGTTCTGAACTGAAACAGGAAGTTTTACCCTGTAATGAAATTTAGGCAATTTTTAATTCCAAAAATCTTGTTATTGAGAATACTTGAAACATTGTGTGTCAGTAATGTTGAAACGCTTTGTGACATTAAAATTGAAATATTGCATGTCCACATATGTTACTAAATTAATTAGAACCAACTGTTAACTAAGCATGCTGGGATTGCCTGTCTTGTATATTGCCCCCGCCGGGTACAAAAAAGAGCTGTGATCTGGTCTAGCTTCTTGGCTGAGGTGCAATGTTCCATGAACACTGTTTTTCAGCCTAGCAGTAAAACGAGGATATTCATTTGTGCCCAAAGTAGTGTTGGACCTACTGAGCCCTGCTCAGTCCAAACAAGTGTCTTGTACCAAGTCTTTCAGAAATGCAGGGCATAGACCCTGTGCTTGTGCTTGCAGTTGGTTTGGGTCTTATCAGTTCTGGCTTGGATGTGTCAAAGATGACTACACACTGTCCAGGAGCCATGGTAATTTGGGCACTGAACCCTCATCTGCATGTGATGCTGTACATGACAACTGAGTCCCTCTGGAGCTGAGGGCTGCAGCTCTGCAGAAGCCAGTCTGGCTGCAGAACTGAGCTGCAGCTACTTCAGCTCAAGTTGGGTCTTTACAAAAACCTTAAAGTTCCCTTCCCTGAGCTCCCCAAGCATGTCCTACCATAGACATCCCAGTACCTGTGGACTGCAGTCTGGCTTTAAACTTAAAAGCTAAAATGACCAAAGCAAGGCTAAATATGTTTTGGTATCTTCTTACTGACTGTTTTACCATAATCAATTGTCATTTTCTTGAAAAAATTTCAGTATTGTGGAATCAGCCTTCACTTTAAGGAGACTGATGGATTGGAAAAAATTCAAGCAGCTCTGTGAGTATATATCAAGAATGATAGACAAAGTCTTACCAGACTAAATATATTGTTTGTTCTGTCTTTGTCTAGATATAGTGGCTATTCAAAAAGTAGATAACTATGATTAGTCTCTGAAAAAGAATAATACAAATCCTCTGTTTCCCCTGCTCTTCAAGTTAGTCCCTCAGTCTCATTGCCCGATGGATCAAATAGAGTTGATCTCCAGGCCAAGAGCTTATTTGCGTATATAGGCTTAAGAAGACTGAAGCAATTACTTTAGAAGGGAATATTTCCATGACCAAAGCACATGGTACCTGTGGTGAAATTTATTCAGACAAACATTTTATCTAAGATGGCCTTTCATGTGTAAGTCTCTAGGTAGTTATGGCTTTGCTTTGATGTCCTCTCATTTTCTTTTGGGGTTGAAATAAATATCTGAGGTCCACAGCCTTTGTGTCCCTATCAGCTTCTGGGTCAGCTGGCCAGCAGAGAAGTTGTCCAATCCCATTTTTGAGAGATATTCTTTCATCCTTTAAGGTCTCAACTCCAGCAAAAGATAAACTAGTAAATTTATCTGCAATCTGTGAATATTGCCTCTTGGGACAGACCCCTTTGCCCATGCTTGGCTTCTCTCTTACTCTTTCTGTAAGAAACTGGACCAACCCCTGGTACCCAACCAACAGAATTCTTTGGATTCAGATATGAGTAAGAATGGCAGTGAGAACCTGGATTGTATGTTCATAACAATCATTATGATTATTTTCTTATTTTGCTGCAGTTACTACATATACAGTCATATTTCTGTCTGAAGAAACAGAACGCCTTCACAGACGAGTACAAAAAGATGCATGTGTTTTCCCAAGCCTGAACTTACGAGCTTGTATGTACTTTACTGTCATCTGACGCTTATTGTAAGAAATATATTTTACATAATTGACAGTGGCAGCCACATATTCTGAGATAAAAAAGACTGTATTGAGCTATATACTATGTATCACTGATAATGACTTGCAGCAATATTTCCATAAAAGTAAAGGCTAATTTAGCACTTGAAAGTCAGGCCTCAAAACAAAAATAAAATGCTTTTCTGTTTCTGTACCTAGCCTAGGATTTATCTCACCTCACTGTAGACATCGACAGTGTAGACACATATGGTAGAACCCATCACCCCAAGCTCTTTTTGCAGGCAATACAGGGAGCAGGCACTTTTAGGCCGTGATTCATCTGACCTATTTACATGTCTGCTGTAGGAGGAGATGAATCACTGCCTAGACTAGATCTGTGCGGAGGATAAAGGGAGCCTAAGATGGCCAGCACAGATGTAGATGCTTGTAAAGATCTACAGTTTGAATTTAAGCTTGCAATTTGGAAAAACAATTTTCAGAGAAGAGTAAAATTTCCTAAGCCGTGTTTTCCTAGCAGAATGTGTGTATGAATATATACATATATGGTATTTTTCTTTCTGCAACGGAAACATTTGCAATAATATCTTTTGAACACTGGCCCTATACCCTCATCTCCAAATGTTCTACCATCTGAAGAGCTTCCATTTTATTTCTCTCTGCCTCTACCCTTCTTTCACACATACAGACATGTGTACACATACTGTGTTTTAGAGCTGGACCTCCTGAATTTTCAGCATTAACACAAAATATATTCCTCTGTATGTGGTAGCCTGTAACAGAGCTGCTGTTACACACAGACAGATATATTAACTGGGGTTTATTTAAAAAAAAAAAAAAAAAAAAAAAAGCAAAGCAAAGTATGCAAACAAAATCACCAAATGAAGATTTCTGAAATGTGCTTCTGTTTAAAAATAGCAATTTTTTTTTTTTTTTCCTTCAAGAATCTCCTCTACTCTACCTGCAGCCTTGGTGAAGCAGGGCATCCTAGGAAGAGAAACATAAATTTTTGGGCAACAAGTACTGATTCAGAGGAAGGGGGAAGATAAGACTTGATCATTTAAGAAAGGGTGGAAGTTTCCAAGTGAAGCTCTGAGAAGAAAAGAGAGAGCTAATGTTGTATTTTTATGTACAGAAGATCAGAGCTGAGAAGGTCTGGTTTCTGGAGAGTAAGGGATGATGTTCTCCCAGGTACTCCTGTGCACATGTTGTAGTATAATGTTCCAGTGCATCTGAACATCCATCTAGACTGCAAATGGCACGAGGGTAATATTTTAAAAACAGAGGAAGAAATGAAGCCACCCTGTTGCAGAGCTTTACAATGCTCATCTGTTTCCAAGGAGTGCTTGGTGTAGCTACAGTAGACAAAACATCCCTCCCATCTAAGGCTCTGGCACGCAGCATGGCAATCCATTTATGTGAGCACCTGGTTGATCAGTTTGCTTGTGACAGATCTTGGCACACCCTCTCCTCTGGCTGTAAAGCTTTACTGACTTGTGCATTTTGTGGGAATTTTTTTCCCCACAAACTCTTGTCTGGCATGGGAGGACTTGGAACAGAGTGACACTAGCTCTGGCAACAACAGGAAAGTGCATTTTAGATAACCCTTTTGAGTGCAAGCTTTGTAGCTATTTCAGGGCTTCTCTGTGGGGATCGGGAGGAAGGGCTGTCCATCATCCAAAGTCTGTTGCTGTGGGAAGGGTGCCCATGACTGCAAAGGTCTTTGGCAAAGGCCACGAGTATCTGAGGGCTGCCTCTGAGAATTGTGGGGCTCACAAATCCCCACAGGGTGCAGTGCAGACACAGCTTCAGGAAGAGAGAGTACTCTTCCACCGGTCATCCCAGTGCATCATTCATTAAATATAATGCCCTACAGGAAAATCAGGGTTTTGTGTTTTCCATACCCACTCCTGCATCAGGCCTGACGTCAGTAGTTTGGAACCACAGAAGTTAAATTAAGGCCAGTGCAGTCTAATAGGCGAGGGGTAGCAAATGCTAAGAAGCCAAGGTAATGAGAAAATACCTGCCATCTGGAGCTGTCATAAGCATAAATTTACATCACTCCCCACAAAATAAATAAATTACAGCCTGCAGAACATTGCTCTCTCTGGATGCAAAGCCCCGCTCCTGCCACTGCCGCGAAAAATTTTGGCCTCCTCAGTTTCTGCATGATCATCTCTTCCGCCAAAAGCCCCAGGGAGATGTGCTTGGGTGCAGAGAGACACCTGCAACCGCTGGCTCTGCAGCACACTGGGATCTGTTCTGCTGCATCCGCATGCTCCAGTCCTTGCTGTGACGGAAAGTTTTCCTCCTGGCTCTGACAGTACCACAGCCGCTTGGGGAAGCACATGACTTCCTTGGGAGACGGTGTTTCTTATTTGTGTTGCAGGCCTCCAGCAGGCATGGCACCGAGGCAATATTTATATCAGTTTTTGTAACATCATCGCAGCAGCTGCAGTTTTGGGAACTGAAGTGCTGGCTGGAAGTGGGAGACAGAGGCACAAAGCACAACACGCCACATAGAAATGTGGATGGAAAAGGAAAAAAAAAAAAGGAAAGAAAATGGTCAACCAGCCTCCTCCCTAGAAAGCTCATTGTGTTCCTGGGTGCCAGGGGTGCCACTTGCCCTTCAGATGGATACCGCAGGGCCCATCTGTGTAAAAGTGAGTCAATGGAAATTGAAGCTCAGGATACCTGTGACGGGACCAGATCTGTGCCTGCATGGTGCTTGTGCTCCTGGGGTAGCAGGACAGGGGAAGGGAAGTCCCTCAGCCAGACTTGTGCTATGCTCAGCAGTCTTCAGCAGTCACCTCTTACCCTTTGGCCATGAGAAAACGCAGTGCAATGCTTGTGTGCAGATTCTCAGGCTGCCCCCAAAACTGCTGCAGCCAGGTGCTGCACCTTGGCAATCAGCCCTAGCAGGCTCCTTAGCCCAGCTGCAAGGCCATGCTGGTGCAGCTTGATTTCAGGTGTGTTCAACCAACAGAGTTTTGAGGCTTCATTGATGCTATGAAGCTGGAAGTCATAGCTGCCCGAGAGAGAGTGGAGTCCTCTTCACTATGTCTCCTGTTCCTTCATCTACTCTACAATCAAGGCAACCAAGCGACCTTGGCAGTTCCCGTGGAGGTAAGAGGGCCTCTTCACTGCCCATGTATGCTCTTAGTACGAGGTTTCTGCCTCTGCTGCCAAGCCACAGTGGCTGGCAGAACAGTAGCTGTTCTGCCCCAAACATAGCTATTTGGTGCAAAATACTTTCGCTCTTCTGAACTGCACAGGGTTTCTAGAGAAAGCTACTCTCTAATGGGCCACCAATGAGCTCTCCATGTCCCACAGTCCTCTGCAAGGGGAACAGTCACTGTGTCTGCCTGAGAGTACTCTGAAATCCAGCACCTGAAGTTGCATCACAGGCAACCTGAGGAAGAGATACCATTAAGACTGGCAACATGGTAAGCATAGTTTCTTGGACTGTGTCTCAGAAAATGCCTTTCAGTCTCCCCCTTCATATGTACTTGTGCCATGAGCAGTCGTACTTTGTCTTACAAAGTACTGTAACTTCAGTGTCCAAGTTTTTCCTTAGCCCAAGCACCCTGAAATGCTCCTGGTGACCAGAACTAGGGTATGACAGGCAAGGAGAGGGAGAGAAGAAGATAAGACATGCCAGCAGTGGTTGGCAGATCCTTGGAGGTGGCGTGGGGAGGGCTTGGCAACCCTTTCAGCACTGTCCTATTGCAACAGGAAGGAGGAGGATATACAGAGGTTACTTAAAAGCTCCCAACTTTTCCCCTGATTCTATTGTACTGCAGAAATTCTGCAAGGGAGAAGAAAAAAAAGACTATCTGAAAATAAGGTATCCTTGCTAACTAAAAAAATCCCTTCCTTTAAGACCTTACTGCTATTAAATAATTGCTATGTTTTAAATTGCTGTTTTCAGGGGCTTGGGGAAGAAGTTGTCTTCTCAGTCATTAATATTTTCTTAGAAGGGTGGCTTGGCTTTTTCATTGCTACATCTTTACACTGAAATAGATGTGAAAGCAGTTTTGAGTAGCTCAAAGAAAAGTCTCTGATCAGCCTACATCTAAGATTTCCCTTAAGGACATTAGTGGGAGAGAAATAAGTGGATAAGTGCTTTTTTCTTCTCCCTTTTTTCCCTTTACTCTTCTTCTCTTCCCCCCCCCCCCCCC
>NW_020955730.1:292781-298602 GCF_003031625.1 Empidonax traillii | reverse complement strand
CCCCCAACGCACCTCTGTTTTTCTCAAAAGTAGATTGTCTGGGTGCAGGAGTTAGCCCATTAGATATTGGGTGTTTGTGTGCATAGGGACAAAAATACAATTCTTCACTGATCATCCACAGACTGTTGTAGGCTGTAGTATTTGGCTTGATTGCAGTATAACTTATAATGTCATTTTTATTAGGCAAAGGTAGTGTGTGATGCACTTTCTGGAAATATAATTTGCTGGTTTGGATTCAATAATGCTGTTATGGAGAGTGGGAGACTGAATGATTTTCCATTTCTTTTACCTGAAACTTCCTAACGTTTTTAGTGCCCTGCTTCTCCTAGGCAAATTCTTCTGTGTTAGACTTCCCTCTCCTTCTCCCGCCAGCCCTTCTTCTCTTATTCATGTGTTTTCACAAACACAAAATGCCTTCCAGTCCTTAGAGAGTTGTACTCCATCATTAGACTGATGTTTCTTGCCTCTCAGGTTTTATTTATGTGAGTCTAAAAATGTGTAGCTCACTGGCACCCCACACTACTTTTGGTTTCTCCCGTCTTACATGTGCCCTGCTGGTTCATATTTGCTTTTTCCTTGCACTGTTTCTTTCTTTCATGGTATTACAACATTCTTAAAACAGGATGTCTGAAACAACGAGTACCAGAGAGGAGAAGAAACCTCCTCTGAATGGGAGAAGAGCCCTCCCACCAAACAACTCCAATGATGAAGAAAATGAGGTCCCTGAGGTGGATCCTTTCGGGTTGATACCTAGAGGATTTAATCCTAAAGGTACAGTGTACAATTAAGCATAAGTCTATTTTTATATCTTCCATACTCACTTTAGCTCAGGTCTGTGAACTAAATCCAAACCACTTTTTTCCTTACGTGTTTTCATCTCAGATAGCTTTTCTTGCTGCTTATGAAAAACTTACTAAAAACACCCATGTGCATGAGAATGTTACCGAAGGTTATGGGTAGGAAATGTGAGGAGTGGAGAAGCTGAGTGATCAGTTTTCTGCTTGAACTGTGGGATTGGTTAAAAAAAGGCAAGAATGGGGTTTCCCAGTTTGATCACAATCACAGAATCACTTTAGGACCTGCCAGCTTCAGGCATGGCTTCAGGCATGGCGGTGGCTACTTGAGGGTGAAGGGACAGGAGTGTCTCCTCTTAATGGCCCTTCTTATCTATATGGCTCTAAGCTGGCCGTGAAACTGCTGCAAAATGTTGTCTGGCCGGGAAAACTTTCTCTAGATGTTCCACTCATTCATAAAAAAAGAACATGAAACTAAAAGGCATACCCATATTTTTATTTGTTCTCCTGTGAAATGTTTTATAATTGTTAGGCAGGGGAAACAGAACAATATCGTAGTAGAGGATGGACAAATCAAAGTACGTTCTCAGTGCCAACTCTTTGGAGTAAACCAGAAATAAAAAGTAGGTAAGATTTGTCTTAAAAGAAACTAGGATTAACTCCTGAATGAATCAGTAATGAAATGATGTTAAATTGTTTGCCTATTTGAAATGAACAGCAGAACTTGTTGAATGTCGCAGCTCAGGGTAGCCAGATGTAATAATACTTAATGCTCAGAGGGCACTCCTGATCTAGGGTTGAAAGAGTGCTTAACAAATGTGGACAAGCATTAATTACTGCATTTTACAAATAGGGAAGCAGGCAAAGAGATTTTAAGTGACAAGTCGAAAAACATTATTTCTGTAATCCTAATCATGTGCCTTAACCACACATTCTTCTCCCTCCTCCCCCTTTTAATAAACACACATTTCTTTAAAAAGCTTTTTTTTATTTTAGTACCTAAGCAAACCAGTGGTCATGTTAAGACTGCAGAAATTTTGCTTGAACCTATTCAAACAATCCAGTAGCTCTGGGGTAAGTCTGTGTATTTAAATTATCAAATGCAGTACAGGTCCTGGCCAGACATTTTTTCAAACCAAATATGCTCACAGAAGCTGGAGAAGTGTAAGTGTGGGATACCTTAGAAGGAGTGCAGCCTGTAGCTAAAGCCCACCAGTACCAGGAGAAAAATTCCTATTGCTTTTTGATGTGTTTCACATCAGGCTTTGAATGAAGTATGGTGGTGGTGGGCGGCAGCTTCCTGCTTTTCAAAAATGCAATGGAAACTTAGGAATGTCGGGTCAAGTGAGTTGAGGCAGGAACCCAACATGTGCTTAAGGTGATGCTGCTGTTGAGAAAAACATCCCTTGTCCAAAGTGAGAGTTTGTGTGGCCATTGGGTAAATCTGGCTATGGGACTGGTAGAGCTGAAAAATAAATCTGTCCATAACAGGCAAACTCTTGTTGTACAGCCAAATCAGCTTTGCTGTGCAGTTCTCTCCAGTACTTGTAGCAACAACATGTAAGGGGGTACCTGAAGGGAAGGGACTACAGTAGCATTCCTGTTTTGGTGCACATAAGTGACCTAAGCGTGTGATATCAGCTGATTTAAGTGTGGTCCCCGGACACAGTGTTTGGAGTAGGATGCTTAAGTCACCTGTCAGACCACATTAAGGTTTAAGGCAAATGGAACTCAGCCTTACATTCAGAAGCCTGGCCCAGAGCACTGTCAGTGTTGTGTTTGAGGGACAAAATGAGTGTCTGTTGCAGAGTGCAACAGGGCTCTAGAGCTGTGGGCATATCCTTGGAGAGGACTGCTTGTGGTCCCTCCTTCCCCTTCTCCTGCACCCCTCTACAATTCTAGGTTGTCAAAATTTTTCTGTAGCAGTTTCCAGATTTCATTGCCGTAACACACTGAAAAAAGTATGTAAATGCTTTTATCTCTTTTATTACAACTGAGGTGTTTTCTAGCCTTTGAATACCTGCTATAAACATCTAAACATCTATGTTTTCACCTGTGTCACCTTCACGGATTGTAGTTAACACAGAGCCATCCAGCGAGCGGAGGTGAGGGCACAGGCAGTCCAGAGACTCGGTGGATGTAAGTTCCAGGGTAATCTGTACTCTTCCCAGCTACACTGGCTGCAGCAACCAGCCACCAACTGGCCATAATAAGAGGTTACATACCAGGCTCACATCATTTAGATGCCTAAATTTAACTGAATTCTGCCCTTGATCTGTGCAGTGTAGGAGTCTACAGCTGAGCTAGTCACCCTCGTTTCCCTTGACAGCCAACAGAGAGAAACAGGCATTTTTAGGGTGTGATTCATTTGACCTATTTTGACTACTACTCTAGGATGAGGTAAAACCCTGTGCTTGCCTAGCTCTCTGCTGACACCCACTTCTACTCCGCTGAATCACAGCCGGAGCGAGCACGGAGGCTGCCGGGGACGGCTGCCTCCCCAGCCCGGTCAGTGGGCTGCCTGCTGTCGGAGCCGGCTTGCTTGCGGGAGGAGATGCTCGGTGAGGAGGACGCTCAGCCCCCGAGCGCTTCTTTAGCAAGAAGCCTGAGTCGCGGTGAACACGCTTCTGCCGTGTCCTCCCCCTGGCTCGTCCTAGCCAGCTCATCTCACCGCTCTCACTGCAATGTGTTATGAGGGTGCCCGGTGGGAGGACACAGCCCTGCGGCCCCACGGTCTGCAAGCTCCCCACGCACCCTCCTTTGCAAAGTCCGGTGACTCGCCAGGCAGTCGTGCTTCCCCTGTTAGCAGCATGATGGGCACCTCCTTCGAAAATTCAAGGGGTTTTTTTGGTGGGTTTTTTGTTTTTGTTTTTGTTTTTTTTGTTTTTTTTGTTTTTTTTTTTTTTTCAATTCAGAGCCCTTCCTCTCTGGTCCTTCAAGGAAACCTGATGTTGGAAGGCTATTCTTGCTGTGTGAAAAACAGCTCAAGCTTATGCTCGTTTATTTCCACGCAAACTTAACATTACAAAAGCATCACATTGCTGCCCCCCGTGCAGCAAACCTGCTTGCGCTAAACAGTAGATCAGGCTACAGGCAAACCCTCACATGGACCTAACTTCAAAGGAGGCCTCAATGGCCACTTGTCCCTCACAAACAGATGAGCATCGCCTGGAGCCTTCCTTTGGATCACACCCTGGGGATGGTGCTAGCACATCCCATTACCCTGCTCATGTTTTGTCCTCCTTAATTTCCCTTACCGTAATTAGCACAGGCTCACTCACAGGTTATCTTTAGCTGGCAAGCTCAACACGTATTTTAACACTGAGACTGAAAATGAAAAGTGTTTTTTGCAGATGTGTATGGCTGTGTTCTGAGAGGGGCCATCTAAAGTTCTGAGACAAAATAAAGCAAATGCTGAACTGACAGCCCAGGGTGGCTTAGCTTTGCTGTTCCTTGAAGGGACAGTTCCTTAAAGGGGCTAGTATAAGAGGGAAGGGCAGGGTTACTGTTGCCATTTTGTTTCAGAACGTGAGATGAAAATACAACAAACCCTCAACTCCATTTTTATGCTTCCTTGGAAGGAGGGAGAAGCTGACCCAAATTTTTATTGATAGCCTCACCCCTCACAGAACCCCAAAATACACAGCTTTTACATGCAGTGCTTCCAGCCTGGAAGAAACTGGGAGATGTAATAGGAGAGACTCTCCCCTGTCCCTGCTTTATTGCTGCCTGGGAAATTCCTGCCTCATATAATTTAATTGTGAGCTTTGTCAGCATTTTTGTGAGTGAGCATTGCTAAGTTTTGCAGGGAGGGAGGCAAAGACATGCCCTACTTCGTGGGGGGCAATGAGAATGATTTCTGAGCAAAATACATTTCATGTTTCACAGAGGCATCTCTGTAACTACATCCAGGGCTAAAGCCAGAGGGGTTTTACTGAAGTTACTCCAGAAGCCTCATGAATTGAAAAGAGAATAACAATGACATTACCATGGGACTTTAAACCTGATTCATGATTGAACAGGGTATTCCAGCCTTTCAGCAGATTAGGGTTAGCAGAAGGCAGATGGTGTTTGGGTTCAGCTATCCAGGGCTTTTCCACTGAAGGTTCCTTATCTTGCTATGTCCTCAGACATTCCTTTCCTTCTGTTTCCTGAAGGACAGGACTAGGGACCTGAAAGTGATAATGCCAGCGGGAATGGAATCTATTCCTATTGCCCTTACTCCTGTCTCCAATTAGCTGCTGCCCAGAGCCCAGGCTGGGTGTCTTGGCTGGGGCAGGAGAAGGACAGTGCTGGTGTCCAGGGAAAGTGCTGCCTGCAGGCTCTGCCATTTGTCCTCAGCTGTCTGCTCTGCATTGTCTCTCTGCCTTAAAAGAAAGGCAACATGCAAAGCTGTTGTCTGAGCTTCTGTGAAAGGGGCCGTATTCAGCCCTCAGTGACTTGAATATCCGACTCATTCGCTGAGCACATCATTCCTGATCACAGTGTACTTAGTAGCAGGCCAAACTAACCACCATCAAGAGTGTACCCAGCTCCACCAGCTGCTGTAAATGTGCACCTCTTTTTGCCAAGCATGAGTTTGTTGTTGTCAGTATAAAATGCAGAAATTAGCTGGTTTCTAACTGTCAGCACCTGGAAAGACAAGCTGAGAGCTGCAAATCTAGCTTTACTCTCCTGTCTCTCTCTTGCTGGTGAGTAGTAATGGTCCTCCTCCTGGCAGAGCTTTCATGATTATGTGCCCAAGCATGTAGGCAAAAGGACAATGTCCAGTTCATTTTTATGTGGTTTCTTGTTATGTGAGTTCTTCCCACTGTGAAGATTCGTGATATGATAGAGTTATGTAGCTTATAGTGACTACAAGTGCCTTTGGCTATCCCAGTGCCACTCCACACTGGTCATTAGCTGAGCAAACTACTCGTAGCAGTGTTACGCTATAACCCTTTAGACAGCCCTAATTTGAAGGGAGCGAAGCTTTGCCTGTGCATGTTACAGATACCTACTGCTGCTTGCCTGTAACTCTATGCTGT
>NW_020955730.1:198120-292485 GCF_003031625.1 Empidonax traillii | reverse complement strand
TAGTGACTACAAGTGCCTTTGGCTATCCCAGTGCCACTCCACACTGGTCATTAGCTGAGCAAACTACTCGTAGCAGTGTTACGCTATAACCCTTTAGACAGCCCTAATTTGAAGGGAGCGAAGCTTTGCCTGTGCATGTTACAGATACCTACTGCTGCTTGCCTGTAACTCTATGCTGTAATGATATACTATAATGGTATATATAATTTTCATAAGAAGACACTAATAGCACTGGAGGTGTACTGAGAAGCTGAGTCTAGACACATACAGTACACCCAAACCTTATTTAATACAGGCAATCCAAGCTCTCAGCTGAATGCAAGATCATTAACTGCCTCTCAGGATCCTCAGAACTCAATACTGGTAGCATTTTGTAGACATTAATGTATTTAAGTGTCACAAAACCCCTGTGAATTTGCTTTTTAAAAATGGAGGGCTGCAAGAAGGCAGACAAGAAGCTGCAACTCTCACAGGCCTACTGATTGCGCTGGTAAACTTGTGACAGCAAGGCCTAGACTTGCAGAAAGGCGATTCCAAAAGACAGATGGAGCCAAACTCTCCTTGGGGAAACTCAGCTTTCCACCCTTATCAACTAGTTCTTACTGAGATTGCTTTTGCTGTGCACTGAAAGACCTGTAGCCCTTGTGAAAATGGCAGGTGGACAGAGAAGTGTCAGACCATAAGTCTCTGCTCAGCCCCAAACAGATCCAGCACGCTCTTGTTATATGGTGTTCATTCCCCAGAGATGAGGAGGACATGGCCTCTAATGATGTTGATACCAATACTGACTTTCTAACATATTGAATCCTTCCCCCCTTTGTTCATTTAAATGTCTCCGCAGATTACCTGCGTGTTGTGGATATTTATATGTTCAAGGAGCCCCAGGAGATCAACAAACAGCAGCACCACACTGACAAGTACTACAACCCCAAGCTGATAGTGCGTCGGGGACAGCCTTTCCAAATCCAGATTGACTTCAACCGACCTTACAGGCCAGAGACAGACCAGTTCTGGCTGGAGCTTTTAATGGGTAAGTGCCTGGCAAAGGCTGTGTCTTATCAGCAAAGGAAGGTTGGAGAGTCTGTCATAAACAGGAACACAGCAGTACTTAGTGGCTGGGTCTTTTCCTGTTATGATTGATAAACCATAAAAACGGGCTTAACCATAGGCAAGGAAGTGTTTTTCCAAACAGGGTTTGAATCCTTTCTTGCAAAAGTCAGCAGAATTTCATGTAAGAGAAGAAGAAGTCGTATTTGGGAGTTTCTATTTAGTAAGAAGCTGTACTTTATTGATCTTTCAAAGTTGTATCTGGTTAATGACGTATAGTGATACTGAAAGGTAAGTGAAACAGGACACATCTCTTATTAGGATTTAGGAGATGCAGGAAGGAGTATTCTGATGTCTGAGGTGGGAAAGGTATGAACTGTGATAGCAAAATACTGATTACAAAAAGAAGGGAAATTATATAGCGTGAAAGAATCTTGCAGCTTTGCAGCCTGCATTTACAACCAACTTGGTAACAAGAGAGAAAGAAGGTTCAGAGACTTCAGCTTTGGACCAGAATCATAGAATCATTGAATCATTAAGACTGTAAAAGACCTCTAAGATCATACAGTCCGATCGTTAACCCAGCACCACCAAGTTCACCATTAAAGTATGTCCCCAAGTTCCACATCCACATGTGTGTTGGATTCTTCTAGGGGTGGTGATTCCACCACTTTCCTGGGCAACCTATTCCAACGCCTGACAACCCTTTCAGTGAAGATATTTTCCTTAATATCCAATCTAAACCTCCCCTGGTACAACGTGAGACCATTTCTTCTTGTCCTATTTCTTGTTACCTGGGAGAAGAGACTAACCACCACCCCAGCTTTTGGGTAGCTGTAGAGAGTGATAAGCTCAGCTCCCTGATGAGCCTCCTTTTCTCCAGGCTAAACACCACCAGCTCACTCAGCCACTCCTCATCAGACTTGTGCTCCAGCCCCTTCACAAGCTCTGTTGCTCCTCTCTGGACACACCCCAGCAACTCAGTGTCTTTGTTGTAGTGAGGGGCCCAAAACTGAACATAGGATTTGAGGTGCATCCTCACCAGTGGTGAGAGACTTATTCAGGACGATATCAGAAACTTTCTTCATTTGTTGCAGAAAGAGCAAGAAAGGTTTTTCTTGTCGCTGAGAGGTTTTCATCAGATACCCACATCCTAATACACTTGCTGACTAATTAAAGTTACAGGGCTAGAGGAGGGCATGACCTCACTAGAGAAGGCGAAAAACAAGCGATAGAGTGGGGCTTCCTGCTATGCTCCAAAGATGGCCCCACCAAATGCTTGTCCCTACAACACAACTCTGGGAAACACCCAGCTTCATCTAGAGTGAACTGGTAGTTTCTGTGTTAAGATATCAATGTTTTCCTTATAAACTCTTTAAAGTAGGTTATAATTGATGTTTTAATTTACTTTCCTGTGAGAAGCAGCTCTGAAATTTGTAACGTTGATTCTTTTCCTTCATTGAATTATGATGATTTGGCCATTTATTAGATTTGTTGCTTTTTAAAGCTAGATGGGCATTTATCTCTTAAACATATGTGCAGTGAAAATGTTACTGTCTGCACATTTTTTTTCATGGGTCTCTTCTTTCTAATTTAAATTAGGGTTGGGAGGCATGTTATGACAGTCCAGTGAATGATTGGCTGAACAGCCACAAGTGCCTTTAAAAATTTAATATGCATAAATATCATTAGTTCTTTTGGGATTTAATTAAATTCAAGACTGTTCCCTTACTCTTTATATGTTTAAAACAAACAGCTGTATCAAGAAAAAGTGGAAAATGGAACATTTGTTTTTTATTGCACTTCATGCAGTTTGCATTTGTTTTAATCAGATATTCTATATTGGAAGAAGAAAATTAACACTTCTTTTGACACTGCACAGTCCACTTAAGAGAACACATTCATTTATTTTTTCTGCTGCTCTTTCATAATACATTCATCCACTGTTTGTACCTTGAATCTCTAAGCATGGATAAAAGTCCCCACATCCAAGACACAGTAGGAGAAGGGTTAAATGCAGCCTGAGCCAGGGGAGACTCTGCAACAAACTCAGCTCTGAATGATTCTTTTTGGTCAGCCCTGAGTCTGTGGTGGGATTCCCCTCCCTGCTCTTCACTGTTACTGTCCTTCCTGTGAAATGGGACCAGTGTCCATGTGTGATAGCTGACAATTGGCCGGAGGAAAGGGCTGCATGTACAGGATAGTGTACAGTGCTACTTCCCTCCCCTGCTTTTTAAGTGTTCACTTCTGTGAGCACCACTGCCCTCTTGCTACAAGGACTTTAGCTCACAAAGATTGAACTGGGAGATGTTCAGGCTCCTCTTCTAGGAACTGGTCAACACTCAGTGCTCCACAAATGTTTCTCTGTGAACACGTGGTGAACACGCAGTACATTTGTTCTCAGAGGCTAGCAACAGAAAGCAAAACAGAAACAGTCTACAATTGGGAAGGAAAATCTAGATATTACGTACTTGACTCTTGCTACTTCTCTTTTTAGTGGCAAGTCCAATGTTTCATGCTGAGAAGGAGATTTGTCATACTCAGCAAAGAGCACTGAGTGCTGAAGGTCTTAGTGCTGTGCTCTCAAACCTTTTGTCATGGGAACATCCATTTTTTTTTCTGTTTGTCTTACTAAAGAGTAAGCCTTCACCTCTCCTACTGCCAGCAGCCTAAACACCAGAGCCCAGTCTAAAAGCTTTTGCCCAGGATGTTTGTGAGCAGGGAAGAGAGGCAGGCACCTCCAAGTGGAATTCAATCCTGCTGTCTTAAAATGGGATGAACTCTCTTCTGGATTTTTTTTGCTTCCTCTATTGACTCTCTCCCATAGACTAGGCTCTGACTTTAAGAACACTAAAGGCAGGGGAGGTGAATCCTGCCATTTAGTAGTGTTGGGCAGAATCTACCCCTAGGGAGCGGCTCAGGCAACAGCTGTACAGCAGAGGCAGCTTGAGCTCAGAGAAGGTTTTTGTGCTGAAAGGAATATACCTCCTAGGAGAGTGCTGAGTTTAAGAGATTAAAGTGACGGACACACAGAAATATTGCCAGGTTGTTGTAAAATGACCTTTCCAAGGAGCTCTCTGTATGTCTGAGCAGTAGATTTCAAATGGTGCAGCAGAACTGTAGAACAGAATAACCTACATTGGAGTGGCCTCTACAGGTCTCATCTCTAGACCTTGCTCAAAGCAGGTCAGGCTTGATGCAGTGTTTTTGGGCCTTGCCCTAGGGTCAGGTTTTCAGCATCTCCAAGGATGAGGATGTTACCCTAGAAAATGTGGACGAGGCTGTCCAGAACTGCAGAATATTATGAGTGATTCAAGATTCTATTCTCATAAGGTACAAAGGTACTCTGTTGGGGTGGCTGACCTTGGTTCCCAGGGAATTCAGTTGGACCTGGGAAAATCCAAAGTCCGTATTTGCAGGGCTTTTCCTACAGTGGGGTCTGTTTATACAACAGTGTTGTATAAACCTATTCAGAAATGATTAGTTCCCAGCCTTGGGAAATTTCCTAACATTGACATTAATCCATCACAGAATTTTTATCCATTAAATACTAATTTTGCTCCTGAAAAATGTGACAGTGGTAATGAATTGATCCTTTGTGTGTGGGCAGAACTATTCTATTTCCATTATATCCTAAAATTTACTTTTCCCTCGCTTTTTTTTGCTCCTATTTTTGCTTCTTTTGCATCATTAAGAAGATGATTAATGAAGCAAGCAAAGCAAGCAGAGACTGCTTAATTCTTCTAATTGATAATGAATCGAGGGTACCTGGGACAAATGCTTCTTGAATCATGTGAAACTAGGTCTGAAACACTCACAGAACAAACAAACTTTAATAACAATCATTTTTAATCCACAGTCCATTTAAACACCATTCACACAGAGGTTAGAATTCATGGGTTAAATTGTATAAGCAAATATATATATGTATGTAAATATATGAATAACTCACCCTAATCTCTTGAAAGTCACTTTTACAGATATTCTTCTGTGATGGTTCCTTATGACTAAAGTTGTTCTTGCTTTAACAGACTGTTTTGTGTAGAGTCATCATTGGTGCAATTGACTGAAATGCTAACATGTGAATTATTATAATTCAGTTTTGCACATAATCCTTCATTAAATTAGGACCATACTTGCCTGCCAAAGTATGGAAAACAATAAATGTGCCAAAAAATCCACATGGAAAAATATCCACTTATAAAGAGTAATTGGATGTTGTTCCAGTTCTTGCGCTGGACCACAGCCCTGCTGCAGTACCTATGGTTTTAGAGCTGCTCCATCACCACGTATTTCCTTCCTTGCAGCCCACTTCCTGGCTTTTACAAGAGGAAAGGTGAACATCACCACTTGGGTGATACTCATTTTATTGGTCTGGGGTTGAGAGGAAAGAGCCACAAGAGAAGTGTAGTTGCTGTGCTTACATCTAGTTCCCCCCAGTGGGAACAATTTCAGTTTACTTGGAACCCCAGTGAGCCCTGAGGAACCAATGGACCCCTTCACCGACTTTGGTCTCTTCTGACTACTGCCTTCACAGTGACGGGAACACTTTGTGCTCCTCTTAGCTTTCCCTAGTGCAGGCTTAGCCTGGCTGAGTGTGACTCTTGCACCTGGGGCAGTTTGTCATGAGTGCTGCAGAGTTTCCACCAGCACTGCTGCACTGACAGGGATTTCTCTGAAAAGCAGATGTATTATTACATGGGCTTATACAGTCTTCGCTCTTGCTTTTAGTAGCAGTTTCCAGTACGTAGCTGTAAATCTTTGAGGGGCTGATGAGTTTATAGAGTGCATCCTGACTGTAATGATATATTTCCCCACATCCTCATAAATTGTTGTCTATTTGGGTTTCCCTTAAATGGCTTCATAAATCTGTATATATTGTTCTAGCCCTTAATATTATTATGGACATTTTATTCATTGACATACTTCTGGAACTATCATAAATTCCAGTCCCCCAGACTACTATCACCTTTCTACATGTGTGCATGTGTGGACACCCACACACCCATCCATATGCTCTCATCAGGCTTCTATGAATCATTGGCTTTTGACCTGAGATGAGAGGAGAGACTTACTGTTCCTTTTCCCAAAGTCTTCTTAGGCCTGCTCCAGAAGGATAGTTATAAACACATAAAAGCAGCTAAGAACACAAAGATTTTAGAATGGTCTTGGAGCATGGTTTATTTAGGTGACACCAAATTCCCAGTTGTGGTCAGAAGGGTAGCTGAGTTCAACTAAATAACCAGGAGTCAAATTCAAGATACACATACCAGAATCAGTGGAACTCTTCACACTGTTCCACAGTGTCCACAGCCTTTCCCTGTTTTCACAGGGAGTTGGGCCAAGTGTTATTCCAAGGTTACTGAGGTTTTAATGATTTTGTCAGGCAGTAATTCCACCTTAGTGGAAAGTATTGCTACCCCTGCTGTCACCTGTCCTCCTCAGCAGATCTGTGGCAGGGTATGTGGTAGTGGAAGGGATGGAACATGAGATGACCCCCAGCACCTGGGATGGGATGTCGAGCTGAGTTCTGCCTCTGGGTAAAAGTTACCCTTTGGAAAATTTTGGATCCTGACTTTTTTAGGAACCTTCTTAACACCACACAGGAGCAACTAACTGGTGCAGGAGTTGGTACTTAACGCTGGGAGTTTAATGAATGGCTAGATCTCTGTTTCACAAAGAACTACAAAAAAATTGAACAGAGATACAGAAACTCCTCATGGTCTAAACTTGATGTCCCGTTCTGTGGGAGAAAAAAATAATTTATTACCAGTGTAATACATTTCCTAGAGATTGACTCTAGGCAGATAAGAGACTTGTTTGCCAGCTCTTAGCAAGTAACAAACCTAAACACTTTCTGAACAAAGGCATCGGGGTATTTTTTCCTCCTCTCTGGAATTCCCAGTCAGGCCCCAGAGGAACAGAGAGGAGGGAGTCCCTTGGTGCTCTATGAATGCAGTATTTCATGCCAAGCAATCTTTATCTTTATTATGCTCCCTTTTGCAGTGCTGCAGCAGCATCAAGTGGCACATAAAATCTAGCTGTATTTTTTAATTGTTTTAATAGCTAAGGTGCATGACTCCAATGTCTGTTCTACAACTGTAAAGTACTAGAAATATCCATTCCTGGGACAGAATGACCAGATGTTAAGGAGTTCTAACTGGAGCTGTAAGCAAAACTTATTTCAAGATATTTGGGTTTCCTACATTTCCAAGTTTTTATATAGCACTTCCAAAGGTAATAGAATTTGAGAGTGGGAGGAACCCAATCGGGATGTTAAAACAGTGACTTAGACACTACTGTTTTTTACGAAAAGATTGTTTCTTTTTGTTTGTTTTGATTGTTTGGAATTTCTCCTGTTTCTTTTTTCTTTATTTCACTGTTTGTTTCCTGTCATGGTTCCCATATACTAACACCCATCTCCAGGCTCCTTGCTACAATGAGTCTTACCTCTGCTACACAGCTATTGTACTGCTGGCTTCCAGCTCAAACTTATGTATAAAACTGTCATAATTATTATAAATTCCAGGACTGGCACCGAAATAGATTTTTTACCCTTTATATAAAAGAGTATATTGAAACAAAACAAACAAACCTACAGGAAAATTGTTAATTACTGCGTGCAATATATGTCCTAAAGGGAGACAGATTCCTTGACTCCTTGAAAAGCTAACCTCCTAAGGAGGGTTCTTAGAAAGACTACTGAGAAATAGTTTTGTTCATCTCCCTCTCTTCTGAGGTATCCCACTTCCATCAGAGAGAAGTGCTTGTGTTTTGATGGCTGAAGTTGCTGCGCCTCTCTCATCATCTCTCTATTGATGTAAATCCTTCTCTGGTGTGGCAATTTTACCCAAAATTTAACACAGTTCTGATGGGCCCAGAGCTGACATGCTAGGAGAGCTAAGGCATACGTTGAAAATAACTCACTTTGAATGCATGTATGTGACCACAGTTCTGTGTTTTAGACAGCACATTATTTTGCTGCTACATAAATAGACTTTGGCAAATTTAACAAACATGGCATTTTGTTCTTGGCCTCTGTAAAGTGTCTGTCTGTGGTAGGGAACATCCCATACATGGCCCACATACACACAGGCTTCACTCATGGTCCCTTTTGCCATGTAGACCTTTACTCATGTTTTTTATTATTTTATGAGCTCCTTTAATAGTGACAGCAGCTATTTTGCTCCTCTTTTCCTGGGTGCCTGGAAACCCCAGGAAGTGTAGAGCTGAGCTGAGCTGGAAGTGAAGTGAGAAGGAGCTTTAGGAGATCAACTTGGATAGCTAGAGAAACCAAGGTGGCATAAGAAAGGGTAAGGAAGAAGTATCAAAAGAGTTGCAGACCCTATGCACTGTGCATCAGGGGAAATAGGTTTGGTCGTGCTGTAAAATCTTCTGTACAAGAGAGGTTTCTGTACAAATAATATCTTCTGGTGGTGTTGTGGCTCAGTACTTAGCACTGAAATGCAGAGAGTTTTAGGCCCAAGAAAGAGGGTTACTGTGAATTCTCTCCTGTCCTCTTCTGCTTTGAAGACAGGACAGTCAGCAGCCCCCATATCAGCATGCTATCTTCTAAGCTGCAATAGGAGCCTATAAAAAAATTCAAGCAGCACAGCAATCTCCATACTTTCTGAGTTCTCGGGCTAGATTTTCCCATTTCCATGTGCTGTTACAGTGAGCAGACAGGGGCATCCCTACAGCGTGATGTCACACAATGACTTTGTCTGTCACAGAGCAATTGGCTGTGAAATGTCCTCATGTGAGGGCCAGGGCCTCCTACACCCAAAGCAAACGTGAGTACTGGGAAGTGAGGCAACCACAAAGAACTGGCTGTGGAACATATTTCAGGCTGCCAACTCCTGGAGCAAACCAGAGCCGGAGGGATCCTGAGCCAGCTGATGCTGCTGGCAGAATGTCAGCACCCTCCTGTCAGCATAAAAAGAGTTTATCTTGTCTACAAGGCTCCTGGACCTGACATGCACCCAAACACCCTCCAACCTTCTGTGGGTTGGGTTAGCACCAGATACCCTGCAGAGAGTAGTCTGTCAGGTATTCGCAGGCTTTTGGTAATGAGTCTTTGGATAACATCAGATCCTCTTCCCTAGAGACTAAACCAGAGAATGAAATCACCACTGCATGTTATTCTGTCAGAGAAAGGGCCAACATTACAGATATCCCAACTATGAGCTGAAGTTGGCTTTACTTCTCCAGTTCAGCCAGAAATGTGTACTCAAGTTGTAGATAAAAGTCAAATGGCCAAGCCATCCCGAGAGGACTTGACTACAAAGTTGATAAATATACTGCTGAACCTACATAAGGATTATTTTGCCAGCAACCTTAGCTTGTAATGCCAAAGTTACTCAGCTTTATAGCACTCTAGTGTCAAGACAGCAGATGTGTGTATATGAGACTAGTGTGGCTGATACTGTCAGATGTCTAGATGTGAGTTTACAATTCAGCTCTGTAAGCTCATGTCAGAAGTAACAATTCCCTTACTCTTCCACTTGCAACCCTTATTCTTCCGTTTGCCTTCTGGTTTTTGTTTCAGAAGAGGGGAACCTGTCCTCTCTTCAAAGAAAATACTGGAAATTGCTCACTGTGCTCTTGAAAGCTCTGCCCATGTTTCCAAGCTTCCTTGTGAGTTCAGGATTCATGCAATCATTAGCAAGCACCGAATTCTGATCATCTGTCAGAAGCAAAAAATGTTCTCTTGTATTTGCTATTTACAATATCTGCGAAGTATCCTAACTTATAGGATATCCCTTCCCTGGCATCTCTCCTATGCTTGTAGGGATGCAGGCAATACCCCAGAGCACCTTCTCCTCATGGATGAGTGAGAGAGTACAATGACCTCTTACTGTGTGGGAGCAGCTGTGTAAGGCTCTGGGCTGAAAGCACCTTGCATACTCCTCAACAGCAACTATAGGTACTTCCTTGTCAAGCAACAGGTGTATGAGGGTGTCTTGTGGCTTTGCTTGCAAGAAGGACTTTTATTTGGAAGGGAAAATGTCGGTTTGCATGTTAAGGTTTCAGAAAAAGTGAGAATACCAGAGGCTCAGTATTTTGCCGAACCGGCTTATGAGGTGCCAGTGACAGTGCTTCCATAAGGATGTCTTGAAAAGGTTTCATGGCCTCTTTGAGATCCTATCTGGTTCATACAGGCAGATTTAATGGGAAGTGATTCTGAAGCCTCCCCATGTACATGTGGTGTACACGGACATGGTGGCGCAAAGCCACCACCACAGTGTGGCTTCTTCTATCCCCAGCAGGCTGCTACACTGACATGGAACTTCCAGTGAAGATAACAATGTCAGTTCCTAACCATGTTAAAATAGTCATCTCTTCCCCCTCCCACCCTTCTGAAGGAGGTAAGGGAGGCATTTTTAAAAGTAGCACTTGTTAACGGTTTTCAAGGATATCAGCCTTACTACTCGGTTTGCTCTCCTGCTTTGTTTGCCTGGACTGCTTTTTTTTAGAAAAAGATTATGTCAAAACTAGAAGCAAAGTATCAACTGTAGAGGCAAGATGGGTCATACCCGGTTGCACTACAAAGAACAAGAATGTGTTCAGCTCTCAGATCACAATTGTTAGCAGGCATAAGAATCTCCTCTCTGTTACCTCTGTAGGCTCTTCTCTCTATACTGGCATTCCTTTGATGGCTTCTGTTTGAAGTGTCCACTGCTCTATCTTCTAATGTATGTGCTCTCTTTTCTAGTCCTTTATTCTCCTGTAGGTCTTTTCCTTCCATTGTGTCTCTCACTGATCTGAATGAGTTTCATGTGTTACAGCATCCCTGGCCAGCAGGGCTATTTATGTGCACTGAATATCTGCAAAATGGAAATTCATGTGCTCTGAATAATCTCTTGGATGAAGCACAGTAGCCCCAGATTTCTCAGAAACACAAATGTCGTGGCAGCTTGCGAGCTTCAGATTCAAAGCTGGAGTTGTCCTCTCCCAAATGTAGCAGTGTTCAGATATGGGATTGTCTCTACAGCAGCAGTATAAAAATAAGCAAGCAAGAAAATCAACGCCCTTGTAAGTTTAATTTTGAAGTTTTTAAATAGTAGGAATGAAAAATATAGAAGTCTATCCCTCTGTCTGCCATCATTGCTTTTCATTACCCTATTTTTGAATGAGATAGTCTTACTTTCAGCCTAAAATATGAAATGAAGAATAGATTTGAGAATGAGATAAGGAACTCAGCCTTCTCACAAGTGTCTCTCTGTCTATGCTGTTGGTTGTCTTCCAGACACAGTTTGGCTCTACCTCAGTCTCAAAGGGTGGAGCCTCACACAACTTTGAATCCTGGCAGTGTACATGTTTACATGTAGCCTATCCATCTAGCTGCTTTTTATAATTGGCAGAGTAAAATAGGCTTCTCTGGGGTGTGTGTTGTCTTACTGTGAGGTAGACTATCACATGTGTTACTTTGAAGGTCAGTCATACTTTGGGACCCCTTCGTAGCAGAGAAATTTTGGCAATAAAGCATGGATGTGGTGATTTATATTCTGGGCATCCAGAGCTGATTTCCACTATGTCCATGAGGAGTGTGTGGTTGGGGGAACTGAGTGCTGGGTGTCTGCAGGTGGACTCATTTGTGTTTCCTCTGTTTGAGGAAGAGTGCTTGGTCTCTGCTTGTCAGCGCAGTAATGCAGTGAGAACGAGGTTTTACTCTGCTAAAGAGCCCCAGAGTGGATGTCTGTGCCCCAGAGGGCACTTGCATGCTAGTGACAAGGGTGCTGGGTGCATCTGAACTGGGCGAGAGGCTCTTACCTAAACTCTTAAACTTACCAACAGTCTAGCTGACACCAAGCTGCTGGAGGGCAGTTCGCTGCACTAGTATAAACAGTGGTGAGCAAGAAAAGCCTGGGATAGCCTCAGCTCATGCTACCAGGGCTACACTCCTGACAGTGCTTGAACCATTCAGAGTGAGGCTTGCTGGAGTAAGATGGGTGGGTGTGTCTGCACAGGCTGCCTGTGGGGAGGTGTTATATGTGCTCATGTGGCTGTACTGCCAAGTGACCAAGCACTGTGTTAGGCGATGAGGGAGGCAGGTGATTTCTACCCACACAAACTTGCCAACTCCACTGAAAATAAGACAAAGGGACAAATGACTGCTAGGAAGTTTGGAAAAACTGTTAAAACAAAGCAAACCTCTTCACTTCTCTCTCCAGGTCGCTACCCACAGCAAAACAAAGGCACCTACATCCCAATCATAGTAGGTAATGTGCTGAAACCGGGTGAGTGGGGAGCCAAGATTACTCACAGAGAGAACAACTCCATTCGCCTGTCCATCATGTCTTCTGCCACCTGCATCATTGGGAAGTTCCGTCTGTACGTTGCTGTCTGGACTCCCTTTGCCATCCTTCGGACACGCAGAAACCCAGCAACCGACACGTACATCCTGTTCAATCCCTGGTGCCAGAGTAAGTACCTCACCAAAGGTTCACACTTTCTGCTGCTGAGCTCATCAGGTTTCGGGAGGGGCTGGTCCAGGAAGGACAGCTTGGTACTAAGGAGTTTGGAGACATGCCAGTTTGGGTCTGGAAATTTTACATAAACTCTGCCAAGAGTTAAGTCTTTCAGGCTGGAGAATAGCCCTGTGTGAGCAGGGCTCCATGCTGGAGACCAAAGCCTGTGCTGTATTTGCACTCTGCAGTTTTACGAGGCCAAGCCTGTGTTTACCAGTTTCTGTTTCTCATAGCAAACATACCACAAGGCTTCACTCTGACTTGAATACACAACAGCATGAGCCTCCTGCCTGCCTGTGTGTGCTTTAAACTGACAAGTCAATAGGGGCGAGTCTTTTTTGAGGATTTGGTGTAGGGAAAGATGTGGCAGCCTCCTGTACTTTGCTGACTTACATCATAGATTGCCACAGTTAGGACTGAACATCTGCAGCCAAAGTGCAGGAATTCAATGGGAGCTGCTGCTCCTGCACAGGCTAGGTGGAGTCTGCTTGCTGTGGCATCGCTGGTAGTACCTTCCTGCTGCTACATGACATTTGCCCTTATAACTTCCCCTTTTTTGGTGACTAATTAGCAACCGTGGCCTCTGTGAGGAACAGAACATTTTGCAAATGAGCCATTTTTTATAGTACAGTGCGTTGAAGAACAATTTATTTCTTTGAAATCTCCCAGTATCATGGGGAAAACATCAGGCCTTATGCTGACAGGATTGTATTTTACCCAATGAACTCCATGTGTGGCTTTAAGGAGAGGGGAAGATGGACCAGAGTGGTTTGACTCAGCCTTCTTACAGGCTGTAGCACTGTGTCTCAGCTTTTGACACCTGTAAGGCTCCAAGCCATATGTATTGCGATATATTTAGGTCACCAGCTAACCTTAATATTCTTCTGCCACCCTTCCTTCATCTTTCAATTTTTTACCAGAATATTTGCATCAAATAATCCCATACCAAACAAGAGCCATCCTACCAAGTGACAAGTAAATTTAGCATTATTAATAGAGTCCATTATTCAGCTGCACTACTGTCATTACATCGAATGATTTGTGCTGAATTCATTACTTGCCCCTAGTCCAAGGGAATATAAGCAATGATTAGCTTATGCATTATTTAAGAACATATATGTTAATGCTGAATAAAGAGGAGTTAGTTAAGTGGGAACAGGAGGGAAGGGCAGGACCCAGTGCGCTGTGACACTGTGAGATACTCCTGAAAGCAGTGTAGAGGTAAGGTATCTTAGAGCAGCATGCTAACAGTTTGTTCTGGGAGAGGAGGGAGAGTGTGCAACAGAAAGAGAGGAATCACTGCCAGATTAAAATCTGCTGTGAGCAGACAAAACTGCTCAAAGTTTGTGTTGGCATCATCAGCATCTCACAGCTTCAGCCAGGGAGGTGCAATTTTCCACTTCAAGGTAGATCATCACTTGGTTGTAGTCCTGGATGTTGTAACAGTCAGTTTGTTAGCCTATATGGTGACTGCAGTGGTTCAGCACCTCTTTGGAAAGGGATAAACCCCAAAGAAAAAGCTTCTTAAATTGCCTCAGTTTGCCTCATGATTTGCAGACAACCAGCTAGGGCTGGATGCAGCCTTATATGGAGAAAAGATGTGGTGTGTGGGGGTTGGCTACCCCACTGTGGTGTGACAGACCGCACAGGCTGATTTGAGGTGTTAGTCAGAGGAAAAAAAAGGGAAAATCAATCCCTTCATCTCTTCACATCTCCTTCCCTACCAGCTCTGTGTGCTGAGTGATCCACCTCTGTCCATGGCACACAGGCACTTTGCTCTCCTGTGCCCTCCCTCCTTCACCTGAGCTGAATGGGGCCAAAAGCCAACAAGGTTAAAACTACAACAAAGGAGCAAACCCAAAGGGAGCAAGACATGGAGCAGTTGCCTCCAGTGGGGCAGGCATTGCCAAGGCCAATGGAAAAACTCTGCTGCAGGAAAGCAAAACATAGTCTCTGGGCAACAAGGACTGCTGTGTGACCCCAGATCCAGGGGAGGCAAGACAGGGGCCATATTTTCATCTGTAGCTTGCATTTTAAGGTGTATCTGAATGGCTTCAGATTCTCTCCCTTGCTGACTATTGTAGTTTTCATTTCCTGCATGTTTCATTTTGATTTGGATTTATTCTCATTTCTTGTTCCTACTTTTACTCCTAGGTAGTTTGGGCTAATTAGCTCCTCTATCTGCCTTTTTCCCCTTTCCTTGTGTTAGAAAATCAAGGACTGTTTCTCCACGCTTTGTCCCCTGGCTGGAAAAGATTTTTCAGTGTAATGACAAAAGGGTGAAAAAATTCAGGCAGTTAAAGTGCAGAGAAAACAATAGTTTGAAAATCTTCTAGACTTGTTTGCTGGGTTAATAGCTAAGCAGAAAAGTCTGAGTGAAAAGCCTCATTAAAAAGAGAGAAGTGATTCATTTGTGATGCCAGAAATGAATGGGGATTGTTATAGCAGGGAGCAGAGTACAGGCTCAACTGCCTAGTGCAGCTTTCCGACTCATCATTTTGGAGAAACATCAATACGTCGGTATGAGCTTTTCTTTAAGACAGAAGCATTTGTGCCCTTTCCTATTACTTCTTTTCTCACTGTAGTGCAGTTTTGACATATCTTCCCAGAGAGGGATGCTGTTTTTTTCCCTGCTGTTTCAGAATAAGTTTGAATACCAAGTCAAGCTACAGAGTACTTTACTTACAAAATCGTCAGATGCTTTTATATATGTTAATCCCCTTAGCTATATTTAGGGCTGATCACCAAGAATACTTTAACAATGCAGGACCTGAGCCTGAAAAATTAAATACACTGGCCCCAAACCGCAGGTGAAATTTTCATTACTTAATAAACAAGGTAAAGTCTGTGAGGAAAGGCAGCATTCTTTCTTCAGCCAGCTGACATAGATAAAACAGATGTGCTTTTGGGCATGCAGAGCCCTTTTCAGTTGGGAAACAGAAGATACAAATGGCAAGTAGTTAAGAATAACTTCTCTAACTAAACTCTTGGCAATATCAGACTACATGAAAGGGGAGAAGAACTCCTTTGATCTGGATACTGCAAGCTCTTTCCAAGGAAATACTGAGTCCCAGCAACCTTCTGCTGGGGACCATTTAGTGCTTATCAGGAAAAGACCTTGTGTTGACTTCTGTGGCTCTCTCACAGATGGAGATGTATAGTGTAGCTGAGTAAGTTGCAGACCCTGTGGGTCCCTCACCCAAACCTCAGGCAAAGTGTATTGTATTTAAGCAATTAAATATATTGCAACTTTACTGAGTCAGTTGCACATTTCTTGTGCTTAAATGTCCTAATACAGTTTAAGGATTAGTATCATAGAGTCATAGAGTCACCTGGGTTGGAAAGGACCTCTGAGATCATCAAGTCCAACCTTTTATCCACTACCACTGCAGTTACTAGACTATGGCACTCAGTGCCACATCCAGTCTCGACTTAAAAACCTCCAGGGACTCCAAAGAATCCACCACTTCCCTGGGCAGCCCATTCCAATGCCTGATTACCCTCTCTGTAAAGAATTTCTTCCTGATATCTAAGCTAAACCTCCCCTGGCAGACCATCCCTGGCAGACCATGTGCTTGACTTTGGACTCCTCTCACATGTTACTGTTCATCCAAATTTGGCTTAATATTTTCTTGCATTTACAGCTAAATCTTAAATTTGATCTCTTGTGTCATAGATTCCACATGGGCAAAATTCACACAGAGCTTCATTCTTTTGCAACATTAACGTAGGCAAGCACTAATCAAGGCAGCAAACTAATCTTGATCCTGGGTAGAGTGGTTTTTGTAGATAACTATATTTAGCTCTTGCAGCTCTGGGTTTGGCACAGCACTGTCCTCTTCCCAGCACGATCCTTGGCCGTTTTGTGTTTCCGATGAGGCCCAGCCTTGCGACCCTGGATTCCTATGGAAGCAGGTTGAAGGGAGACTGGGAGCTCAGGGCAAGGCTGCTGCTCCCACCTCTACCCGTCTGCTGGTGCTGCTGTGCTCAGCCGTCACTGTCTGCATGAAGAAATGGCTTTTCCAACTCCAGAGGGTTGCCGTGCTGGGATTGGTGTCCCCCCATACTGGGTAGAATCCTCTCATGTTCATTCACCTTCCCAAATTGAAAGGATTGCTCTGCACTCCTCATCTCTTTTACAGGGAGCCAGTGTTCAGTAGGATTCCTCACGTGCAGTGCTGTCTTCATGTGAAGTGTATTTTCACCTTACCTGAGTTCAAATAGAGAAGCATAGAAGTTAATTTGCTTCTTTGTAGCATTGCTAGTGTTTTAGTAAATTCCCAGGATAAAAGAAGTGAGTAAAAAAACTCTTAAACTGATAAAGAAGAACAACAAACAAACCTAGCACTTTCCGGTGGAATTCTTCTGTTTGTCAGATGTGAGCCTCCTCTTGCACAAAATAATTAGGAGTTGTACTATGTAGAGCATGCTTAGCATCAAAGTAGTCACAAATGCCTCATATTTTCTTCTAAACAGTCTCAAGGGTAGTGAAAGCTGTCAAAAATCAAAGCAGCTGGCATCTCTGTGAAACACAGAAGACCTTTTTACCTTATCAAAAACACAAATATTTAAAATAATCGACAGAGAAGGTAATCAATTTTCATCTGATTTAGCAAAGATCATGCAGTCTCAAAATAACATAAGCATCTCAATTGATACCAACGAGATCAATGTTGATATTTTTAATCCCCTAAAGAAAACAACAGCTGTCAAGAAGGCATATGCACACACTCCACTGAATGTGTAACTGCACAGAAGAAGGTGTGAGCTCCTGTTCTTTAAATGCATTCTCTGTGCTATTTGTATGGAAAAGTTTTAATAAAATCCAAAGCTCAGTGAGAGAATGCAAATAATCATTCAATGAAGAAATCAGGCAGATCCAACCTAGTGAAACAGAGCTGACATGATCTATAATACCTGCAATATTTTTTAGTGGAATGGTATGCAGAACTTGTTGGACCACAAAAAAGGACATGTTTGCATAAATGACTGTAGCTGTCAAGTTTTAACACTCTCTTTCACCTCTGAATATAATATACCCTTGATCACCCCCTGGGTACCCGGCTGCAGATTGACTAGGTCATAGGTAGTGACAAACTCATAAAGAAACTTCTTAATGGCCTTGCCTTTAGAAACAAGGTGAATACCACTACCCTGCCAAATATAAGACTGGGTCTCAGACTGCCTGCCTCAGGTAAAGCTCCAGAAAACCTGCCATTCCTCTGCTTGCTTGGAGTTAGTCAGAGCCTGTACAGCAGTTGTCAAAAGCATATAGCAAGCTGTGATCTCCTTAAATGCCCTAAAGGCTTCTTGTATTTAATACCTGCTTTTCTATCATTCTTTGCCCATCAGTGTAGAGATCTTTATGTTACATATCTATGCATACTTCCTTAGGTACGTATAAACATAGAAATATAAATATACCTTCAGAGAAAACAAAACTTCCAGCAGGGTTAGATGTGTAGATTGGCAAAGCCCTTCACCTAGCTGAAGCCAATGTGAGTTTTGCCATTGATTTTTTTGGAGGACTCAGATTTTAGCTTATTTTCAGTCAAATTGAAGTTTTATGGGTAAATGAAGACGCTTTTGAGAATGACGTTTAAAAGGAAGTACAACTCTGATTTGCATTTCAACAAAATGCAACAAATCAATAGGCTTTTAAAAGTTAAATGATCCTTTAGTAATTTGGAGTGGGATGCTGAAGAAATCTTCTATGGCAGTAGTGAGTGTTAGTTTTGTTCTTGCTCATATCAAACTGTCAGATGTTATTGCTTCCCTTTAATTTGCTATCTGATACCACATTACTAATTTCCTCAAATTAATTAATTCCCATGCTATTAAATGTTAAGCTGTATCTCTTAGTCTCAAAATACAAGCATTGGCACAGGAAAGAAACCTTCAAATATTCTAGCACCACAGAACCATGACCTGTGTGATACTTACCTGTGAATATCTGAATAGTTTCACATCATTCAGGGTTCATTATGAATGTTAATAATGAGTTATTTTTGTATTTGAATCATGTTTGCAGGTTGAGGGTCCATGCATATTCTCTTGACTTCTGATATAAGTCCAATCTAGAATATACCCTTTGTATATGTGTTGGTAAAGATCTCTTCCAATTACTTCCAGTTTTCATTTGAACACTTGAATTTGTCCTCATATTAGCTGGTCAGTCAAGATACATGGGGGGGAGATACTCCAGTCAATAACTAATGTACAGAAAAAGCAACCAAAACCTTCTGTTAATATGATATAAAAACTTTATTCCCTCTTTTTTTAGTGCACTACAGATTTTTCTTTAGAACTCTTGACTTGAGCTGTTTTCCATTAACATTAATAGGTTTGAAATTGTTCTTTGATCTGTTTGTACAGATGCAGAATTGTGTCATGGTGCTCCAACTCTTAATTTAGTTGTACACAGTAATCAAAATTCTTGATAAGATGTGACATTTTAACCACACTTTACAGATCCTTAGAAAACTGGCAGGGGTTGTCAGCATTTTTTCATCTTACATGCTTTTAAGTTGTGTATCATATTGCTAACTAGGGTCACTACCTCCTTATTTTTACTCTCTTGAAGCAAGTAATGTTTTGTTTGATGGAGCAGGGGTTCTTTTTGTCAAAGATGACTATATTACATGCTAAGATGTTTCATCTGTCCTATGTGAAAATTAAGGACCTGTGCTAACATTTATTTTTGGTAAACTGATTCAGAGGATGCCGTGTATCTGGATGACGAGAAAGAAAGGGAAGAATATGTCCTGAATGATGTTGGTATTGTTTTCCATGGAAACGTTGAAGATGTAAAATCAAGAAGCTGGAGTTACGGTCAGGTAAGCTATGTAGACCTTCTCTGGCTGCTCCCAGTAGGACAGCAAGTGAGTTTAATTGACACCAGACAGTGGTTGAGACTGTGGGCTCTGGAGTGCATTATTGGTCTCTACTTCAGAAAGATAAGGGTTATAATTTTAAAATTGTATGAAGTGGGCATATGTCTAATCCAGAAAAACAATACTATTATTGCTGATATTTAAAGACCTTGTTTTAGGGGCTTATTTCAGATACTAAGAGGCTGCCTGTTGAAAGTTATAATCATTAGCTGAGGTTTCCACAGTGCAGCAGTATTTCTGCTGCTGCATTATTGCTGCTTCAGGATCAAATAGATTTGTGAAAAGTAGAGTTGTTTGGGTTTGGCTTTTTTATTTAATTTATTTTTCAACAATAGGTTGTATTGTTTTTTACTTTTCATTTTAGTTTTAGCAGCTTGGTGGAAATAATTTTGATCTTCTTGAAGGTCAGTTAGTTACAGGATTCCTATGACAAACAAGGAACCTCTCCCTTAACTGCCTGAACTTGTCAACATCAGTGTGCAATGGCCTCTTTCAGTCTGGGGGAAACATCCCTTACTAGGCTAGTATGGGGTATTGGTGTGCCTTCAATAGCATAGAATCATAGAACAGTTTGAGTCAGAGAGGATTTTAAAGGTCATCTAGTTCCACTGTGCTGCCACAGACAGGGACACCTTTCACTAGATCAGGTGCTCAGAGTCCTGTCCTACCTGGCCTGGAACATTTCCAGGGATGTGGCAACCACAGCTTCTCTGGGCAACTTGTTCCAGCCTTTTACCACCCTCGTTGTTAGAACTCGCTTCCTGATATCTAATTTAAATCATCCCTCTTTTTGTTCAGAAACAACTACTCCTTGTCTCAGACTTATCTATTTTACCTCAACCTTCTTGTAAGAGCTAACCAGCCTGAAAATCCCTACGGGATGAAAGAATGAAGTTATTGTGTGAGAATGGGAAAAAGACATTACCAAGCAGAATCAAAACAAGAGCAAAGATAACCCTAACTCTCACTCAGAGGGGCTCCAGTGGTCAGATACTGGACATGGTAAACTCTGTTCATCTCACTTCCTGGATTTTCCCAACAGCACAATTAAGAAAGTATTTAAATATTAAGACCTTAATATTCCTTAACACTGTTGTGATGGATCCACTGAGTTTTTCTGGCACCTCCTTAGCACAGCTTTGCAGAAGGGGGCTTACCCCTTGCTTTCTTTCCCTCAGCTAAATACAGTCTCAAAGTTTGAGCTGGATGGATTGCCAGTGTGCTTGCCCTGGAGAGCTCTTTGAACTCACATCTCTCTTGTTTCCTTATTTAAGGGTACAATTTCATCTTTTTTCCTGCGGCAGCACAGCCCTAGGGAGTTCCTGCCTTTGCACCATTCCTTTAGCTGTGTCAGTGCTGTTGTTTGCAGAGTTTGTCTTCCTGACTGAGATAAAAACAACCCTTAAATAAGGAGTGGGAAAGAAGTTCCAGAAGCTGATGGTGCCTCTGTTGTAAGACATGTGGAACCAGACCCTGAGGCCAAAGCTGGGCATGCATTTAAGTTGACCAAAAATGCCCCCTCCTGGCCCTTCCTTCCCCCTGCAAGCACTTGTGCAGCAGTGCAGTGACTCAGACTGGAGAGCTGATCTGGCTGAATAAGCATCTGATTGATTTTTTTTCCCAGGGATATTTCTTGTTCTCTCTCTTCCCCTAGATTTAGGAATCACTCCTTGAAAGACGTAAAGGAGAGGGAGAGAGAGGAATGAGTGGCTGGAGGAGGAAAGTGCTGCTTAAACTGGATACTGGATTTATGTCCTAAGATGCTAAATTTATGGCCTACGGTGGCTTGGCCCAAGGCGCTTATATTCTGCAAATCTGGCACCTTTCTGCTACAAACACTGGCCTCTCTTGAGAAACTGCATTATTTATTTGGTTTTGCTAGGAGGTTAGGGCTGTTCCTCTATCTGGGAGTTTAGGGCTGTTCCATAGTCCTTTGTCATATATTTTCATTCCTGGCTGAAATTAGAGGACCTGATTTTCAGCCTGTGCTGTGGTGCACCTTTTGCTATTGCTTGCCCATGTGAAAGCTGAGTGTGGCAGATGCATCTCAGCGAGCCCAAGCCAAGAGCTTCAATTAGATCATTTTGTATGGGTGTAACAGACATCAATCTGCAAAGCAACTGAGAAATATTCTTCTGGTCACCTTACTTTCAGTGAAATGAAGATCACGATGTTCCCAATCTTACCCTGCAGATTTCCAGCCATTAAAACCACGCCTCTCCCTCATTTTTGGCAATCCTAGATGTTAAGAGTAAGAACATTGCTGGGAGTGAGTAAAAGTACTAGCAGCAAGGCTTGTATTATGGATATATTGTGCAAGTATGCTTTTTATATTTGTGATATATAGCCCTTTACATGCAAGTAAAATGCATAAGACCACATTAAGGTGAAAGGTATACGGTCATATATAAAAATACAGATAAGACTTGTGCATGGTAATGGTCTTAGACTAAAAAATTGCTTTGAACAATGACAGCTGGAAGCTTTAACTCAGCTTGTAAATTAAAAAGGAACATACAGTTCAAAACTGGGTTACTAGTGGGAGATGATTCTCACAGCTGCTTTCTGCAATGAGCAGCATCAACATGAAAGGAGGAAAGAGAAGAAAAATGGACCAAGGAAGAAAAAACAACAGAACAGTTGGAATACGGCTGTAATGAATGAGCATGGAGGTGTTCCTTGTAACATGGTTGTGATCCCTTCTAAGAAACTGTAAATAGCCAGTCACTCAGAAAATTCTACAGAGGATTCAGGGGAAATATGGCTTTGGAAGAAATCTAGACACATAGGAATTCTCTTGCTGAAAAACTTCAGAAGTTGGATTGCTGTGCTGATCATTTAATGTTGATATATTTTTTGTGTGTGTGTGCAAAGAATAACATAAAGCAGGTGGCATAGAGTTCTGTTTCTGTTGTGACTTCTCTCATGTTCACACATTGATCTGCTTTAGCTTTGAAACCCACTGTGCCAATGTAATTCTATGGCACATGCATTTGTCCAGGTCAGACCACAAGCAACATGAGATCATATCTGCCTGCAACTGATTATGAGAAACACAGCCCTAAATCAACTAGTGCAGAAGGTGATACAGCCCCTCTTACTTTGATTTAGATGGAAGGTCATCTATTAGATTAGCATGAAGGAGGCCAGCACGACTAAGTGTATTGCTCTGTAACATAAGGCACTTCTGTGTGAAGACAGAATCCCTTTGCTTGTGTGTTTTCTCATGCCTTGTTGTCCATCGGCAGTCTTTCCCAAGTGGCTCTGCCAAAGTTCTTTGGTTCTGACACTGACTTATTTTCATTCCAGCTTGTGTGGCCCAGCTTCACTCCCGTCTTGTCTTCCTGCTGCTGCTCTGGTTCCTCTGACATTTCAGAGGTGTTCAGCCTTACAACTCCTATATTTCTATTCCGCTCCCCTCTAGATAGCACTTTCATGCTAAGAGTGAGAGCAGGAAACTGATTTAGTTTGATTTAATGTTTTTAAATCCCTGAATAGTCAAAAAGGGCAAAACTGGCTTTAGTGTTAAGGCTACTCTGCATCCTAAGCTACTGCAACAGTGTAAAAGGCAACTGGACTTTGCAGCTTTTCCTCTTTCTTCTGTTATCCAGTTATTTCACAAGTATTCATGCTGTTTTGTAAATGCTAAGGTGGAAGGCAGCAACCCTGTAGCAATTTATTTCCTCTTTATTCTTTCTGTATATGCTGGCAAGATTGACAGTGTCTCATAAACTCTACATGAGAAAGGTTTAATTTGCAGGGTAAACTTCTTATTGATTTAACTCAGGTCTGATGACTTGAAGTGCAGAAAGTAGATTTTGGTCCTGGTAAAAGTGATAAATCATTGGGCCAGACCTGAAGAAAAGTGAGCTTGAAGCAGGAAAAATGGTTATGAGGGTCCTGAGTTTACATTATCTGTTGTTCCCTTAGGAAGGAGGGTCTCCAAAGCATGATCATTCAACCAAGATTATTTACATCACATCCAGTGGAGTGGACTGGAAAGTCTACCATGCAATTATTCAGTTTCCCAGTAATGATTAGGAGTAGATCTCTGAGAAACACTATTTCCTCTTCCCCTATTCCCAAACACCAAGAATTCAGTTTTGCTTAGACTTTATAGTCACTAGTGAATGCCTGCTTCAGAGAAAGAATGCCTGCTTCAACGCCAGTGTGGGCGATGATGTGACAGATGTGCTGCCTTGAGGGACATTTGCTGAAAATGATCCATATAGCAGTGGTTCCTTGAGCAATAAGACCCAGGTAGGCTCAAGGCAGAGGCAAAGAAAAGCACTTCCTTTGGCCAGGAAATGGCTGAAGGTGGTGAAACACGATGGTGCTTTCTCTTTCTTGGCTTATGCCAGAGTTCAGCTCCTGCCTGGAATGTCACCACTGTCCCTTCCATCTTCCCTGCAGTATCAGCAGTCTTTATTCCTTAGAGCTTCCTTTTCAGCTGTCTGACCTCACTCTTTGTTCTCCTCTGCCTTTCCCCAGGCTGCTAAAGTAGCAGCTTGGTCTGGTCTCTTGCTCACTTTTTTCAGGAGGCAAAACTCGGATCGGCTTCATCTGCCAAGGAGCCCTAAGCCAGGCAGGAGACAGTTACAAAATCTGTCCAGCTCTAGTAGTATCATGAGAGCAAAAATCGTATTAGTATGAATCATATCTTTCAGGAAGCAAGCATAGAATATAAAATCTAACATGGCAAGAGGACAAGCTCCATGGAGTTCCTGTCACAGCCTTGAATGTTAATATAAGTCTGTGTATCTAGAAGATAGTTGTTTTATTAATGTGCATTTCCCTGTATCCTACTATTTACCAGGGGACAAAGGTATTTTCCTTGGCTATGCAGTTTCTTCCAAGGAAAATGATATACAGTGCAGGGCAAGTCCTGTGACAAATGGTTTCTGGTCTATTTAGGCACCTCTGCCCTCAATTCATTCTTGTGCTTGTTCATGCTGGATTGAAAAAACCTCTACCTTTTCACTCTATTTTTGAAGAAGACTACTTTAGGTCACTTGCTGGTTTTGATGACTAAGTTTTGTAGATCAGGATTAATCTATATTATCAGATTTTACCTTGTCAATTTTAAACAGATTTTAAAAATAACTTTAAAATGTGTCTTCCAAATAACACTAGCAAACCACTTATTGTTCAACTTCTCAGCAATGCACTGGCTGTGTCAGAGAAGTCCTGAAATTAACAGGTCTGGAATCTGTGAAGGACTTGAAGTCCTTCACAAGTAGACTAGCTTCTTGTAGTTATTATTATAATATCCTCCTATTATATACTTGTTAGCACTTAAAATTTTATGTCCTGTCAGAAAGACTGTGTTGTCATTTCAACCTTCTGGAAACTGGACTGAGATTGAATTGAAAATTACACTTCACTTACAGCCTCTCACTTTTTTTTTTTTTTTCTCTACACATGGGCAATTATTCCAGAAGAAAACTTCTATTGTTAAACACAGAACTTCGACTTGATAAGTTAATTTTGAAGCTGATTAGCTATTACAACAACAGGGGGAAATAGCCTTGCCTGTGCTTTCCAGAATTTTACCTCTGTTTCCCATTTTATTTTATTTTATCTAGTTTGAAGAAAACATTCTGGATGCTTGCCTGTTCCTGATGGATAAGGCAGAACTGGAGCTCTCTGGGCGTGGAAACCCAATCAAAATCTGCCGTGTTGCCTCCGCAGTGGTATGTAATAAATGCTTAATATATGTCAGAAGTGACTCATAAATCAAAGCCAGTCTGATTTAACTGGCCCTCATGCCCTGATGTGCTCACTCCAACGTAGAGCAGATCAGTTGTCCATTCTGGCAATTGTCCATTCCCCAGTCTGGCATTTTATTTTGCTCCACTAAAGTTGAAGCAACTTATGTTGGTGCATCGCCTTTCCCTGAGAATGGTGCCTCAGTGTGGGAAAGCCACTTTTAGACCTTGCACTCCAGGCCCAAGTATTCCTTGTAACACTGTGCTTATTTTCCAGTAGCTGATATAACTGAGAAAGCTATTTCTGCTATGGAAAATAAGGTGGCCTGATGGCCGGAATTTTGAATGGAGAATTGTGAGGCTTTATGTGGACTCCAGTGCTAACCTCAATAGGGTCTTTCAACACTGCAGGGGTGGGTGTTGCTGTGTCTGATTTAAGCCCCAAGTGACCTAATCAGGCTGAGAACAAACATATATGTGTGCTACTTTGGCCCCAGAAGAAAACACTGTGAGAACTGTCCTCTTAAACATGGGGTCCACAAAACATGCCACATTCAGAACAGAAGTACCTGAAATAATCAAGCAGATGACAGAAGACTTTCCAAAACTCCATTCTTTCCAGTTGCTAGAAATCATGCTGTGGGTGCAAGAACAGTCCTATCCCTAATATTCAAGATGCTAGGCTCATCCAGACTGTGGAAGACAAAAGGCTGAGTCCTCTCCTTTGTCTTATTCGAGGTCGGAACTGATGCTTTCTGCTTCCCAGAATAATACTCTAGTCATTGAGCTAGTTAATTAGATGTTCTCTCAAGCCATCTACTAAAATAGACTGTCCACAAAACATGGTTGCTGGAGATAGATGATCCTTTAACTCATTTGTTATAGCATTTGTGCAGGCTTAAAGAAAATGAGCTCTTTGTCTTTTATGACATTGAAGGGGGATCTCGATCTTGCACAGCATCATGTTAAATACAATAGCTTCATCAAAAAGTATTGAGAACACCTCCACTACTCTTTCTCTTTTAACATTTTAGTTAGTTATTTCACCCCAGACACTAGAAATATGGTTTCAGACCTCCGGATAGAGGTAAGAATTGAATGAGGTGCCCTCATCTCTGGGCTAGTAGATGTAAAAGGTCCCTCATGTAGGGACCGTGGAGGCACTCAGGACAGAATAGCACAGAGTTTAGGAACCCAAAGAGGGCTTGGATATTACTTAAGTTTTGAGCCACTCAGTCATTTTAGAGAGGTAGAGAAGTTCACTATTGGAAGTCCAGGAGCCTATGTACTTTAGGTCTATACTGCAGAATTAGGCCATAGCTGGGTAGGCAGTTTGGTCATCTGGAATCTGGACTTGAGTAAGAAGCTGTCAAGAATTGCTGAAGTTCAACCTGTGTTCCTTACCCTCATTCTTGCTCAAGTTGAAATGTGGTAGAGCTGATCTAGTCTGAGGACATTCTACCATGCTGGATTCCTTCTGAGGTTTCCTGGTGTTGCAAAGCAGGTAGAGCCCTTCTCTTCTTCCATCCTTTACAGCCAGAGGAGAGCCAGAAGATCAACATGTTGTCCTGTCCTTCAAGACTTCTTTTCTTGGCATGTTTCCCACGCCAGTGAGATGGGCACAACCTCTTAATCCTTTGGTTATGACTCTGAATACTTATTTTTTTTCAGTCCTAGAGTTCATAGGAAGTCGATTTTCTAATTATAAAATAGTAGTTAATGCAGCCAAAAGCTTTCAAATGAGAATTGTGATTTATTTGGCTGGTGTAGCTGTTCTGCATTTGCATAATTAAAAGGTACAGAGCGAATGAGCTTTTTGCACAGCCTCAACTGGTTTGGTTCAAATTGCAGCTAGGAGATGTATTGCTCATTAATGCCTATCAGTATAGCCATTAGTCAGCAAAACTCTCTGCTTTGTATAATCTTACCAGAGGAAAACTTACACAGCAAATTCCTTCTTGTTTTCGTGTGTGCTGGACCAAAAAATATAGTTTCTACTGTAAAAATAACAGTGAACTGCTTTTCCTCTCAATCTGCTGTAAATCAGGGATGATTTTATTAAAATCTGGACTGATATGGACAGAAAACTAAATGATGTTAGGAAAGAATACAGCTTAATATTTCTGAGGCTTGCTTATCAGTGTAAAACTGATTGCATTTATTTAAAATACATCAGTAAGCATGTTTCATGTTAATAAAACTTACTAAACAGGTAACATGATACTCAGTGTGGTGATTTAATTTCAGCATTCTTTTTAAGTGTCTGACCTTCATTCAAAATTGTTCAGTGATGGAGAATCCATGGTCTTTAGCTAGAATATTTCATTTATCCCCTACCTTCATAATGAAATGTTATTATCTTACTTCTCGCATAAACTGGCTACATTCAGTCTCTCCCATCTTATCTGTCTGCTGAGTTAAGGAGCTTTTTATTATTCAGTCTCTGACATCCTTAACACTCATGTTCTTTGACTTTAGATCAACTCCAGGGACGATAATGGTGTGATTGCCGGATCCTGGAACAATTCATATGATTATGGTGTTGCCCCTTCAGCCTGGACAGGAAGTGTGGACATTCTCTTGGAGTATTACAGTTCTAAGCAACCTGTGAGATACGGCCAGTGCTGGGTCTTTGCTGGTGTCTTCAACACATGTAGGTATCAGTGAGAAAACCTCCATGCTGCCATGCAATTCTTGCTTAACAGAGTTCTTAGATAAAATGAACTAAAATATTTCCTGGCTCTGTGTTCTTCAGGAGTAAATAGTACAGAGGCTTAAAAATACATGGCTAAAATAGATGGTCTTCAAATAAAACTTTGGTGTGTACTTCAGCTGCTCTTCCACACAAACTTCTGTTAACTATTTCTGGCTTCAGTAAAATGTGTTCAGTGGCTCACGAGGGTTTGTGAGAGAGGAAGTTAAGTCTTTTGGCATGGTCCACATTTGTGTCAGGAAATCTTAAATGAACAGGGTGCTTGTCATCTGGACCTAAAACATTAAATTACTATCCAGTATGGGATGTGCAATCATGTTTCTGCTGCAGAAAGGCCAAATCTCACCTACTGAGGATTGTTCCTATAAAAATTGAGGTGAACTGTCCCTGCACCTGTCTACTGAGCACTGTTAACATTTTCTACAGAGTTTGTGATCCAGAAGAATGAAGAAAATGCTGGCCTAGTTTATGAATTGCCTAGCACTACAAGGTTATGTCTAAACACAGTTGATCAAATTAGAGTTCTAGAGTTACTGCATAGTGTTGCAGGTCATAAAACCCAGTTAGGAAAGCAGCATTGGATTAGTTACTATCTAGCACTTTCTAACGACATCATCTGCTAATACACAGGAACACACTGAAGTGTATTAGCAGTCAGTAAAGACTCTCAGAGTGTATCAAATGTGCTTTATACAGATAATAGGGACCAGACATTAAAAGCAAGCTTATGTCCAGCATATGTCAGTATACAGCCAGTTAAGCCATTCCTATGCCTATGGCACTGGCCAACAGAAGCAGCTTAACAGGGACTAAATTAAATGTCTTAAGCTGAGATGCTCTTCCTGAGAAGCACTTACAACATATGCATTTAAGTGTCAGACTGTGGGGAAGACCAGATCAGCGTGTTGCAGGGACACACAGTGTGTATTTCTTCAGGCTTGGAGCCCGCTTTGCATCAAGTACTTTTCAGCCACAGCTGAAGGTCCAAGATTTGGTCCTTCTCTTTAAGATGTGAAAAGGAAATTACAGAAAATTTCACAGTGAAACCTTTCTCAAGGAATCGCATTATACTTCTCTTCACATTATACTTTCATAAAAAATGAAGGCTATTAATCACCCATCTTCCACAGGAAATATGAAAATTGAATAATGAATGATAAGTTGAAAGAGTGGTTCTTCACCCCCAGGCAGCTTTGGGCATCTCTGTGTTTTCACTTTATTTTTGCCTGTTCTGTATGTGTTTCATTTTGTACATAATTTTCCTCCTCTCTGGATAACGGACTTTCATAACTCATTCTGGTTACCTGAGGTAGTTCAAAAACTATTCAAAAGAGTAAGGACCTCAGATATAAAGCTGTATTCTGACCATCTAGGCTTCTGCTGGCACACGCTTCTCACAGCTGCAGTGGGGGATGGAGTTTCAGATTTCTCTGCTTCTCATAGAATCATAGAATGGTCTGGGTTGGAAGGGACCTTAAAGATCATCTAGTTCCAACTCCCCTGCTGTTAGCAGGGACACCTTCCACTAGATCAGGTTGCTCAAAGCCCCATCCATCCTAGGCTTGAACACTTTCAGGGATGAGGCATCTGCAGCTTCCCTGGGCAACATGTTCCAGTGCCTCACCACTCTCACAGTGAAGAGTTTCATTCTAATATCCAATCTAAACCCAACCTATCTCAGTTTAAAGCCATTCCCCCTTGTCCTATCACTACATGGTCTTGTAAAAAGTTCCTCTCCAGCTCTCTTGCAACCCTCCCTTTGGGTGCTATAAGGTCTCCCCAGAGCCTTCTCTTCTCCAGGAAGAACAGCCCAACTCTCTCAGTCTTGTCTTCATAGGATAGGTACTCCAGCCCTCTGATCATCTTCATGGCCCTGCTCTGGACTTACTTCACCAGGTCCATGTCCTTCTTATGTTGGGGACCTCAGAGCTGGATTCAGTACTCTGGTTCAAATGGGTTCAAAAAGGCTCATGCAAGTGTTCCCTATGGAGGAATTCCTCACAGTGGCTTCCATGGCCTACTTTGACTTCTCTGCCTGTTGCCTTATCTGGATTTCTCTAGGCACACACACACACCAGTTCTCCCACCTTCCCCCTGCACTGGCCCTGAATCACCACTACGCAATATTTTGCCTGCAGGCCACTGCGAAACTGGGGCGATGCAGCAGAGGCCTGGAGCCTGCTGTGTTAAATGGAGAGGCGTATTTATCTGGGGCAAAACTAGACTTGGTTTGCTGACTAAGTTAGTCAAGTCAGAGACCTGGCACTTTGTACTGCTGCAAGGATTGCTGAAGTACAAAGTTTGTTGAGTGTTATGAAACGGAAATGTTGTCCAGTGGCTGATCTGATGATAGCCACTGATATATCCAGCTGTGGATCACTACAGAGAGGACAGCAAAGGTCTGAACAGTCATGTGCAACTAACAGTGTTGTTTTGAGGTGATTTTGAGTCTCTCTCAGCTGCCAATCTTTTATCATTGTGACCAGTCCAGCTTTCCAAGGTTACTGTAATGTACACTCTGGATATTCATCTGTTAAAAATGCTAAAACATTTGAGAAACGGTCATTAATCTTGAAATTGTCAGACAAATTATTTGCAATGAGCCGTGATGGCTCATGCGCTGGAAGCCTTGGAGGGCACTTGAATTAAGTTTAATCAATAGGTACATATGGTATTGGATGCATCCAGGTAATTTGTCATCCAGGAACTTGAAACGAATGTGCAGTGTTACACTTTATTGGGAGTCAGAGTAGTGACACTAATGAATATACAAAACCCAGCAGTAGCAGGAAGAGCTGTTCAACACTGCCGCATTGGAACTATTTTTAAATAGGATTTTCAATAAAAATCTTTCCCCTTTAAAAAAAAAAAACCAAAAAACAAAAAACCAAAAAAAAACCAAACAAACAAACAAACACCCTCTGTTTTCTGCAGAACCATGTTGGCTCCTAACTTGGAAAAAAAAAGAACTTTTTTTGGCTGAGAAACAAAATATGTCATCTGGAGAAGTTGAGATGATGTGTCACCCTGCAACCCCTCTTCCCTCTCAGGACTGTGCTCCATGCTTATTTATCAGCCAGGGTGCACACAGGCACAGAGATCTACTGATGCACTACTGCAACTACAGATATTGCTCTAGTATTACCACATTTCCCAAATCTACCACTTGTCAAATGGTGAGAAGAGTCACCAGCATTACATTGTGATGGTCTGAAATTCAGGGCCAGGGGCTTTTTTTTTGTCCTCCTTTTAAGGTCTTTTGTGGGAAGGGACTATTGACTCTCAAATACTATTACTTAGTATTCAATACAAATTATGTAATGCATTTTATTTGGACTCTCAAACTCTGACATTTCAGTTGCAAATAATGCAGCTTCTTACCATTGTTAGCAATAATTTTCTGCTTTATTCTTTGTGTTCTCCTGATCCCTCCTGACAGCAGATGTAACACAGGAAAACTCCAAATCAACCAAAAGGAGATACTTTCTATTAATTTTCTTTTTAGCATAATCTCCTGGTTCTCCTAAGTTACCCATACTAAGAGACCTAACATATTTTGCATTTCTTGCAAGTTTAAACTTGTTTTTTCTTTGTACTACATTTGGTCATGCAGTTGACCCATTGCACCAGATTTGCCCTGAAAGGCTGCAGTGTGGTTGCTATGGAAGGCTGCTTTAAAACTATTAGTAATTAGCTGCTTAGGTTATAACCATTGTACCGCTGCGTACCCCGGATACTCATAATTTCAGGACCAAAAAAAATATTTACCATGTACTATGTAAAGACAGATAGGAGGAATTATTTGGGTTGTTTTAACCAAGTTTCCCCATTTTATTCTAGCTATTAGTAGTTTCTGTCCTCTCTTCCTGTCATCCATGAACATAGTCTTCATATTTGTCCTCCTCATCACATTTTTGGTTTTGCCACAGTCCTGAGATGCTTGGGGATACCTGCAAGACTCATCACCAACTACTCTTCTGCCCATGATAACAATGCCAATTTACGGTTGGACTTCTTTCTGGATGATGAAGGAAAAGTGGACACCAGACTTACAAAAGACTCTGTCTGGTGAGTCTTCCTGGAAAATGCCTTTAATATGTCAGTGATATAAGTAGTAAAAAGCATGACAGCAATGCCTATGTTTTATTTATTTCTCTGTGCATCTCTGCTAGCTTATGTGAAAGAGAATGAATGGATTGTTAGTAGACTGACTAATATGAAGTGCTTATTGAGTAAACAAACCCTAAGGGATCCTGCTAGTACTGTTATCATACAGTGTCCATTTAAGCACACGGGAGGAGGGCTGGAATGGGCTGGTGCTCCTTAGGGCCAAGCCGTTTCTAAAAGTGGAAAGGGGTACGATGGGCACTTCCATCCTTCTGGAGCCAGGCTCAAAGGTGTACCTCAATCTATATGGAAAAACATCCCTCCTGTTTTGCCTATTCTCAGTTTCCACATTTATAGACTGGTTTTACATTGTGTACATGCAGTCATTGTTGCATAGGTACCTTCCAAAATCTAGTTCAGCTGAAAAAATGAAACAAGTCAAGGTATCACACAAGATACTGAAATTCTATCACCAGATTTATAAGAAGAAAACTCTCTAAGACCAATAAATAGAGTTCACACATTCCTTTGGAGAAGGCAGTCCTCTAACTGGCTCTTCAAATTCTTACTGTCTGTTGTCTGACAGGAGAAGTGTAGCATTTATTGATTATATGCTCTGTGTGGGTTATTGGCCTTCAAGCCCCTCCTCCTCAGAGTGAAACAGTGAATATGACCTCTATATTCCTATATTCAGGAGATAATCGTCCAGTTCAGTGTTAATATACTTGATTTGTGTCAGTGATATCTTCAATCATTAGGACAGCTGCTCATCAGCATGTTTCATTAATAACTTAGTCTATGGCAGTCTTTATATAAGAACTGTAATAAACCCATTATGTGGTGGAGGAAACTGAACTGAACCTGTTGTTGTAACCTCCTTTATGTGATTTCCATAATCAAGAAGAAATCTAAGGAAAACAATTAGGTTAATTTATATCTGAAGCTTGTATCACAGCATCATAGAGTAGTTGATACTTGAAGGGACCCATGAAAGTCATCCAATCCTCCTGCTCACGGCAGGGTTACCTAGAGCTGGTTGCTCAGGGCCATATCCTGTTGAGCTTTGAGTATCTCCAAAGACGGATACTCCACAACTTCTCTGGGAAACTCATGCCAGGGCTCAACTATTCTCACAGTAATGAAATGTTTTCTGAGCTTCAGACAGAATTTTCTGTGTTTCAGTATGTGCCTGTTGCTTCTTGTCCTGTCACTGGGCTACTGAGAAGAGTCTGGCTCTGTCTTCTTTCCCTCAACTCTCTAACCCGGCATTTATACACATGGATAAGGTCCTACTGAGCCTTCCCATCTTCAGACTGAACAGTCCCAGCTGCCTTAGCTTCTCCTTGTGTGCAGTCTCTGTTGTATCAGCTATTCCTTCCAGTTTTCTATATCAGCAAACTTGCTGAGGGTGCAAGTGGTTCTTGTAATCCAAGTCATTATGAAGCTGTTAAATAGTATTGGACCCTGTGTCAACCTCTGGGGTACACCACTAATCACAACTTTGTGATCCCAGCAGTTCAGCCAGTTTTCAATATATCTTACTGTCCAATTGTCTAGTCTATAGTTCAGTGGTTGGTCTATGAGGATGTTCTAGGAGATGGTGCTAAAGTCAATAGGACCAATCTCATGCACTCTTCTCCTCTTGTCCTTTCAGTCATTCATTTCATTGGTGAAGATTATCAGATTTGTCAGGCACAGCTGGCTGCTTGTAAATCCATGCTGACTACTGCCAGTCACCTAGTCCTTAATATGTTTGGAAATGTTTGCAGAACTTGCTCTATAACCTTCCCAGGGCTCAAGGTGAGGCTCACAAGTCTGCAGCTCACTGGATACTCCTTCTTCCCTTTCTTGAAGAATGGAGTGATGTTTGTTTCCTTTAGTCCTCAGGAGCCTCCTCCAATTGCAGTGATCTTTCAGAGATAGATATGAGCTGTCTTACAGTGACACTGGCCTGGTCCCTCAGCATTTTTGGGTCCCTTCCATCAGATGCATTGGACTTGTGTGTATCCAGTGCATTTAGCTAGTTCTAACTTGTTACTCATCTACAGATGGTAAGTTTTCGTTGCTCCAAACTTTCACACTGGTTGTAGGGGCTGCGACTGCTGAAGGTAAATCTTGGCAGTAAAAAACAAGGTAAAGAAGACATTGAATACTTTGGTCTTCTCTTATTCCTTTGTCACCAAGTCACCTGCCCTTTTCAGCAGCAGTCCCGCATTTTCTATAGTCTCCCTTTGTATACTGATGTACTCGTCTCTCTTACTGCTGCTCACGTTCCTTGACATACTCTGTTTGATCTGTGTTTTGGCTTTCCTAAACCTGTCCCTGCATGCTCAGACAGTGACATTCCTTCTGGTCACTTGTCCCTGCTTCCCCCTCTTTCTTAGCACCTTTTTTAAAAATGTTTAACTGGGACCACTTTGTGGACTTGTACCACTTTTGGTTGATTTCCTGTGCACATGGATGGATGATTCCTAAGCTTGGATGAGGTGACCCTTGAAAAACAACCATCTCTCCTGGATCCATCTTCTACCCAGAACTGCCTCCCATGCGACTCTTTCAAGCAAGACTTTAAACAGGTCTTAGCCTATTCTCCTGAAATCCAGAGCTGTGGTCCTGCTATTTGCCTCATTTCCTCTTGTTAGGATCCTTTACATCTGGTCTATGAGATAGCAGGACCTCAGTACATGTCATGGGGCTGGTCCTCCTCTAGCTCAGAGAGTTGTAAAGGAACAGTCTTCTGAAACCTTCTCTGCCTATAAATGATGTGAAAAAAGACCTAGTGACTGGCTGCCTCACTGCTCAGTCCATACACACCCAGTAATGGATCGCTGCTATGTTTCAGAGTTTTCACTGTCTCATCTCTTTTTCTTTCCTTCTCCTAGCCTGGTCTATGTAACACCTCTCACTTCACTTTTGACATTTCCTTTTGCTTCCTTTCATCTCTTTTTCCCAGTTGTTTCCTAAGACTTCTTAATTCCATCCTGGTTTTTTTCCATTCTTTTGGGACAGGGTCAGATCATCCACAATCATCCTAGCTCCACTGAAATCCATACACACCTTTACACTAGCATTTCATCCTCTCATCCCACATTTGCTTTTATTTGGCTTGAATACTTTTTGAACCACCTTGTTCATCCTTTTATCCACCCGGTGCATTTATTAGTACATGGTGCACATAACCCTTTGGGCATGACTTAATATATATACCTCTTTTCATTTCTCCTCCGTGTCCTTTCTTTTCATTACTCTGTTACACTCCATGGTAGCTCACATGCTGACTTTTATCGGCTTGTGTCTTAACCTTGATTTTATTTTTAATGTGTATTTTATTTCTTTTTTTTTTTTTTTTTAAGAGGACAAGCTCAAGTTGTTTATAATGTTGGGGATTTTTTTAATGCATTTCTCAGTTTTATTTATAATTTCCTGAAAACTGGAAGAAAAGCACTTTTTCTCTATTAATATATCATTTCTATTGTACTTGTACTCCAGCCTTGTACTTCTGAAGCTGATCTATCTTCAGGTTTTAAATACTCTCAGACTTCAGGGATATTTGGAGCCAGAATTTTTAGTTCAATCAATCTCAGTGTGGGGCTCCCTCTGAATGTTATTTGACATTTATTTATTTTTATTAAAGATCATCTTCTCCCTCAGGATAGGAAACAACACCACCAACAACAAAACACATACACAAAATTACACAGACTTTGCAAAAATTATTTTTATAAAGTTGGCCGGATTTGGGCCCATCAGTGCTGTCTCTGTCCCCTTACTTTGTTCTCCTTGTCTTTCTTAATGATGATATAAAGACACTTATAGAATATTTCTCTTGGATTGGAATCAAGACTCACTCCTACCTTGAGGTCCAAGCAGATCGACATCAGTACCTCAACAGAAACCTGTCTGATGTCATCCCACACCATGGGGGTTCACCCATACCCAAGCCTGTGGAGAAAGCCTTTCTGAGACCTCTGCTTTCCCATTCACTTCCAGATCCCTTTGCTCTAATTTCCCAACAATGTTATCAGTGCCCCTCTTGACCTTAATGCCTGAACCTGTTAGCTAATAAAAGGACAGCAGCTGTTTCCAGCATGTGCCTGTCCCATAAACAGTACAAACTGCCCTTCTTGAACTGTCTTCCAGGCATAAAACCCACCTGGTCATCTTTTATTAATTTCCCCATTGCTTTGTTTAGTCTATTCGTAATTATCTCTGTAAATATTTAATGGTCACTACATTGATCTGTATTGCCATTCTTGCTTTCCTTAATGTCTCAAGCTTGCTGTAGAATACAAGAATTATGGAATCAGTTTAACAAATTATGGTTGTGGAGCCACCTCTTCAGCTATGGTCCCTTCTAAAAAAGAAGTGCTACATTTTGGAGAGGCAAATGTTCCCCTCACCCCTTCTCTCCTTAATGTTCACTGTTTTACAAACAATGTCTTTCTGTCCATTCACATTCGATATCCTAAAGTTTATTTGTTATTTGCATGGCAGCAGACCTAAAGAAATTCCCATCCTGTTGTGTCCAACACTATACCAACAGAAACGAGAAAGAAAGGTTCTATCCCTAAGATGAATATAAAAAAAAAAATACAGAAAAAGCTGCATTGCCTAATTACAGAATTGAATTAGATCTGCCATTTTCCATGTTGTTAAACCCAACCCTTTGCTTTTATCATCCTTCCCTTTTGCTCTTCAGGTTCTTCTTTTGGAGAACACAAAGCCAAAGACACATCTGACTTTGATTCAAAGTAAACCAGTAAAGGCTTCAGGGCGGGGATTGGCTTTCTCACATGTTGGCATAGCAATATTCAAATACTCACCTACCATGAAGTGCCATCCCATCCTCTGGTAGCCCTCAGCAAAGCTCTGTGAGCATGATTCAGCATTGCATACTCTCAGCAGCATCAAAAATTCTCTGCATGTGTGTCATTTTCCTTGAATAATTCCTTTTTCTGTAGTGCTGCTTCATTAACTCTCCTAACTGACAAGTTTTACCCTGATCCAAGCTTTCATTTCCACTTTGAAATGTCTTGTTAGACAAGTCTCATATCCTTCTCACTCTGCTCCATGGCTGGTTTTCACCTATTATTAATGACATGGTCAGAGTTTAACAATCCCCATTTTGGTTGCTAATATCATTGCGTGTACTAGGGGCTATATCAGCAGCTATACAGATGTAATTTTATTCAGAACTGCTGTAGGATATATATAATTTGCAAGCAAAGTTGCCCCTTTCTCTATTCCTTCCTTCTTTTATTTTTTTTGCAGTAATAAAATTCAAAACCTTTCCTGGCTTTACTGCAAGACCTTTTTTTCTAGATTATCTGTTCTTCTTGCTTGTTTTCTCCCTTGAGCACCAGTGCCATTGCAGAAAGTTACAAGATCTGCCTTTCTTTTCTGCTCATCTTCGAAGCATCCTGGGTAGACTGTGATGGTTCTGTGGTGCTTTTTTTTTTCTTTTCCTGAGCACCCAGCCCAGTGACTGCATTTCAAGCCTGAGCACCTAGATGAACTACTCTCAGAATTTCACCTTTCAGCATACTGTTCTGGGCCCTAAAGGCAAGACTTGGCCCACAGTGGTTCTAAGTGGGTTTTATGAAAAGCTGTGTGTTTTAGGACAATGCCCTCATTGTCAAGACACACCAGGAAAACTTTGTAAGGAATACACAGTGAGAATAGTCTTAGAAAGGCTATGCAGGGTCTTTTTCTCAACCAACACGGAACAGCTAAGCATGTTTGTTTTGAGCCATGAAAACTGCTCACTGCATGTCATGGAGTTGAACCTGAAATCTCTTCAGAAGAGCCACCCAAGTTTCTGTCTTAATAATTATAAAGCAGACTATGCTTCACTGGCTTGAAGATTCAAAGTTTGCAGGCAGATTGAAGTGGAGGTGTCTGGCTGGAAAGGGATTCTGGTTTGTGTAGCTCTACATCTACCACAACAGTCTCCAAACACTGGCATATTTTCTGAGATGTTTACATTCAGAACATATTAGAAGAATCAAAAAAGCTTCTTCAATTTGCAGTCAAGAAACTACAATGAAGGATTGTGAATTTCAGATTTTTACCAATAGGTAACAATCTCTTAGACCTGAAAACCTGTTCTCTTACAAGAGTCAACTGTTTTATACTTGAATTGGCAAACTTTGTTACTGAAGAAATGGCAGGGCATAAATACACAGGTTTGTTTTGGTCTGTATGCTTCTGTCCAAGAATTTAATATTTTGGTCCCATCTCTTACTAAGGAATTATCATTGCTGGAATGAAGCTTGGATGACCAGACCTGATCTTCCAGTTGGTTTTGGAGGATGGCAGGTTGTTGATGGGACACCTCAAGAAACCAGTGATGGTAATATTGCTTGAAGTCCTCCTTATAGCTTACTTTCTTATGTTTGGGTTCTTTGTGGCAAACAATGAGCTGATGATAGCTGAGCCAGTGGCCTATATGGCCAGTGACAACATCTTGAACCAGATTAACCACAGTCACCTGTGCTCAGAGCCTTCTACTGATTTGTTTTGACTTCTAAAATAAATCTGTCCTTATTCTAACACTGGTCATGATGCATGGGCACAAAATCATGCATGAGAAAGGCCCTGTTTGCTACAGAAGAGATGTAATCCTGTTGCCAAAGATGGCTTCTAAAATTTTAGAGCATCTATACAAGATCCTGATCAAATAAGTTCTCCTTCATTTTATGCAACCCTAGCTAAACTTCCTGAGCAGACAGTAGGCAGGGAAAAAAAAGTGAAAAGTCACTGCAATTTCTTCCCAGTCCTTAATTTTCCAGACCTTAAAATACACGCTTCGCAAATTTGCAGTGAGATCTTTCTCAGCCTGTGGTGTAACTGAGTCCTCCCAAAATTATCTGCTTTAACCAAAATCAGATATAAGTTTGTTTCAAGCACTTGAGACTTACAGTGGATTTTATGGTGCCATTAAACATACTGAACCCTCAGATTGTTCCAGACTTGAGTCTGTGCTGTCTAGAGGGCTGGTAACAGAAATAAAGCTTCTTGTTTCTTGGTCAGAGTTCCTGTAAACCATTAAAAGAGTAAGCCAAACCCCAAGAATTCCTTTTCTTTCAGAAAATATAGCATTTTGACATGTTTTAACTAATTTAGTATCTGATATTATCTCTTTTCTCCCCATAGGTATGTACAGGTGTGGTCCAGCCTCAGTTCAAGCCATTAAACACGGTCATGTTTGCTTCCAATTTGATGCTCCTTTTGTCTATGCTGAGGTATATACATGAAAATTTTTATTGTAATGAGTGATATCAGTGAGACCAAAGTGAGATAGAAGATAGGGCTTCACCACCATTTATGGATTGAAAAGTTACTTCACATATCCTTCATGTCACAGAACAATCTCATCATTATATTTTGACGTGCAGACCAGTAGGTATGATATGGCTCTAGTGAATGACAGAAATTTCTCTGATCTCTGCTCACCAATGTAATAAGCAGAAAAAGCTACTCTGACACAATTGGAACTGCAGACTATGGTCATTTTTGCTTCTGAGATTCAGCTATGCTGGCAAATGGGTTACTAGCTCTAGCTGCTTAGCTTTGTTCACCACATTCCTTTTGGCTGCTGTGGGTAACGGAGAGCTCACATGGGTAGTTTGACTCACAGATCTGAGAGAGAAATATCTCAGTAAGGAGCTAGAGGGCCTAGTCTGGAGTTTTAACCTCTTGCCTCACCAGAAGTGGTGTGCCCAGAATTGTAGTAGCTTCAGGACAAGCTTCTCTCTAATTGAATTGTATATAGGTTAGGACAGAATAAAGTTATTTTACCTATTAAGCACTCCCCTCTTTATTTCTAAAGCTTTTTCATGCAAGAAATGTGTAATCATGCTCCCCAAAATTGACTTATATCTCTCTAGCCCACTCAAGTTTACACTCTTTGCTGTGGACAGTAAAATGTGTCTTAGCATAGGACTGTTTTAAACATGAAACTTCAGTGTGGGTAACCAATGGACCAACGTGTGTAACCAACATCAAGTCAACGTGTCATTGTTTTGAGGTGAGATGGGCTGACTTCTCTACTTCCATGTATCTGGATCTTTTTCATTTAATTTCTTAGGTGAATAGTGACATCATTTTCTCAAGAATGGAGAAAAATGGAACCCAAGTGATAGAAAAAATTGACACAACCCATATTGGGCAGTTGATTGTGACCAAGGAAGTTGGAGGTGATGGAATGGTGGATATTACTGAGGAGTACAAGTTCCGAGAAGGTAACCTGAAATGGCGTGGGATCATACCAATGTACATGTACCACTGTCAGGCCTTGCACGATGGATTTGCAAACCTCTGGCACTGAGAGTTCTTCATGAGAAGGTGCCAGAGTGCCCTCTGCAACTGTTTATTTGTAAGTCCATCCCAGAAACACTGTAGATGCCTTGATCACAAAGCACAAAGAGAGCACAAACTTTGCCACTCAGAAATGCTTTGGACTGAGTAAGATGTAGTCATGGAGCAACTCAAAGCATTCAAAACAATTCAAGATTTTCTTTTCTGTACACTGTTTAGAGACTTCTTACTCAGGCCAGATGTTTGCAAAAAGTAAATCAATGTAGCCATATTGATAGGAATTCAGCTACATCAATTTGTCCCATATGGCTTAAATACCAACTCACTTGGAAGCTGTGAAGTTCTCCTAATAATAACATTACCCCAGGAAGGTTCCCTCTCCTTACCCAGTCATTTCAGCTACTACAAACTATGGAAGAGGCAACCTTGTGATCAGTAGGTGGGCTAATGAAATATTCCTCTTCCTTTTCTAAATCTGATTTTCATTTATTTCTAGGCTCAGATGAGGAGAGACTGGCTCTTGAGACTGCTGTGATGTATGGCGTTAAAAAGCAAACTACCCGAGACACCACCTATCAGCCACAAACAGATATTGACATGGACTTCCAAGTGCAAAAGGCAGTCCTTGGCAATGACTTTAAAGTGACTATAACTTTCAGGAACAGAAGTCGCAACTCCTACACTGCTACTACCTACCTTTCGGGCAACATAGTGTTTTATACAGGAGTCCCAAAAAGTGAATTCAAGAAACACTCTTTCAGTGCAAAACTGGAACCCTCTTCATGTAAGGCTTGCGTTATTTGTTTTCAAAACTGTTAGCTTTTTTTCTGTCTTGTTAACTGTCACCAATGTTTTTACCTGTGGGTAAGGGTAACTCTAGTGGCTAGGGGTAGGATATTCTATTTGGTATCAGAAGGTCCCACTCCCTGCTCTGGCCCATATATCATGGTCATTCAGGGCTGAGGCTGTTTTCTTCAGGCTGTTGCTCCCTGCATAATGCTCTTTTAAACCAAGCCTCTTGTCTGGGAATTCTTTATTTTTCTTATTTAGTACAAAAGAAAGCAAAGGAGTACAGATTTTAAGCTGCAAGGTGATGTTTTTCGTACCTTTATTCCCCTAGCAGCATCTTAGCAGGTGAAGGAGAAGGTCTGGTTCCACAGGGTTTCATATACAGAGGCAAAGAGTTGGATGTTTCATCCTACCTGGTAGAAGCCGACAAGCTCTGAGTAGATTCAAGTGGATATCTGGCTTTGGAGGACTGGGTGGTTCAAGATTTTGTATTTCAAGAGATCTATAAAGTTTATATATAACTAGAATGTGTCATTATAGAGGAGGGATATCTGGGCAGGAAGAACCTCAAAGGTGAGTTATCTGTACAGAGACAGCATTTACTTTTCTTAGTGCCCTCTAGACTGCAGTAGGGAGATCCTGCCTCCCACTTCTCATCAGAAAAGCGGTTCCTGGCAGACTAGCTCAGGAGGCTGAAGGCAGTATTTTGCACTCCTCAAAGTAGGGAAGAGGGATATTCTCCTTTTTTAATTTGGACGTAACCAATCTATTTCCTGTCAGCTATCAGAGCTCCAGTCAGAAAACAGCAGGGATTGAGGGACATGCTGTACTCCGAAGTGCTACCAAGCAGGTTGGTTGTAGATCCTTGGCTTCTCTAGCGACAAGTGACTGCCAATCACTTGTTCTCCTGACAGGCCTGTGTCCTTGGTCAGTACCTCCAGATCAGCAGAAGTGATTAAAACGTCCTCTTATGGGGCTAAGTCAGAGGATCCTCCACTTGAGTTTGCTGCTGAGACAGTTGGGAGCAATGATTCTTCCCTCTTGACACTGCTACTGGGCAAAAGCAATCTTTCTGAGCACAGCAGGAGTTGGTGGGACTTTGGGAGCCCGAAGGATGGGCCTCCTCATCTGGGTCTGCTGCTGGATCACAGCAACCCTAGGTGAACTCTGACCTTTCTCGTCTGTCTTATTGACCTCATCCCAGCTCAAAAGACACTGTGAGCACTCTTTCCTCAGTTTTCCTCAGAGTTTTGTCTCAGTTAGAAGCCTCCATGGGACCACAGTTCCTGTCATGCCATGAAAAAAATATTCTCTTTCTTACTCACTTTGAGGAACATATTATTTGGAAGCAAAAGTCCACTTTATAGGGATCTACAGGTGAAGCTTATTAAAACATCTACCTCCAGTCTGTAACAAAGCCCTGACAGCTGCTCATTGGTTCTTTCTAACTCCCTGGATCATTTGAAGGGGCTCTGGAAATGGTCATTGGGTTGTTCCAACATAGCCTATCAAAACACAGTGTGAAGGTTTATAGTGGCTTACATCAGTTACTAAATATTTGATCTAAAATACTTCAAAACTTTGGGAGACTTGACCAGGTACACTAAGAAAATAATTTTCAATGGTCCTGGTCTGAATTCTATGCCACTTCTTTGATGAGGAAAAATTCAGTCATCTTGTAGGAGAGGTGCAAACTACACTTTCTGGCTGTGATTTGTGCTTAGTTCCAGAACTTATTTATGTCTGTTCTTGCGTCAAAGGTCTGTGTAAGGTATTATTATCTAAAATACAGCTTCTGCAGTGCTTTGAGGTTCACCTATCTCCTCTTTGCAAGAAATTAAGTGAATAGATGTTTAAGCATCACTGAGCCCCATAATTCATTTTTTCTAAGTTAAGCAAATGGTTTGTAAAAAGCTTCTTGAAATTATACCGTAAACTCTGAATTGAATGATGGTAAGTGAACCCAGCCTGGGGAGAGGCACCTGAGAAAATGGAACATGGATTTTTATGCATATGTACCAAAAGTATGTCCCCATCACTGCTTATGGCCAATGAGGCACTTTTTAAGGTATTCCCACCTTTCAAGATGGAAATTAGCTTATACGTGAGCTACAGCCATTGACTTGTGGGGCACTTTGTCCTGCAACGGGACAAAAACCCCTCACAAATTACACCATCTCTGAAGGTGATACATGAAACTCAAGCATGAATTCTTTCACCTTTGCCTCAGAAAGGAGTTTACACGTTCAGTCAGGAATAGTGTCTGATCAGATGGGCAGTATGAAGGGAGGCAGCATGATTGTTTCCAAGTGCATGAGAACATTCTGTCAGGGGTGTAATGGGAGAATACCTTCTGAGGCACTCAATCAGGATTTGTAGGCTTTGTTCACAGCAAGAAGCGTGAGTGTGTGTATATATATATATGCTTTATACATATATATATATAACAAAAACATTACAATACAATAAAGATGTGTCAAAGGCATTCCTCCAGCACATGCTGCTGAAAGAATGAAGCAAACTAAGTTTTCAAACAGGAAATGAATAAATTATTTTCAGAATAATGATTAAAGGAATAGTGTGGGTTGAAAATCTCTTTGAGGATTTGAATAGCTTAAACCTTCCAGTGCCTTCAAAGGTGCTCTTGCGTCTACTCGGTTATATTTAGTTGTCTCTGTTTTTTTTGAAAGGCAGTAAGGCTCAGTGTTGTGTTTCCCTTGGCTTTCCCAGGTGCAGTAAGTGGTACTGGCAACTTACCAGCACAACCAGTGCTGAGGAAATGAATGTCTATTCTTTTTTTTTTCCTGTGATGATTAAATTTAAACAGAAAAGTTTGTCTTTTCTTCCACTATAAAGTAAACCTCTCTGAGACTGTAACTAATTTGTTTACTTATTTATTTCTCAGATGAGAAATACCTTGCCTGATTTATAATTTACAGTTAAGGGCATTATGGAAAATTCTTTTACACAAGATACAGAGTGAGAGGGAGGGAGCAGGAGCACATCAAGTAAATTTAAGGCTGGCCTAGTAAATCCAGGTCAGGTGGTCACCAAGGGAATAGCTTTGAAACCAAATCAAGGAAGTGGTTTTGATGTGAGCAGATCAGAAGAGTGAAAATGGGTGAATGCCATTTACCCAACTGAGTTCAATTATCTCAGTGTTTACAGTGTATGCCACAACTACAATACAAATAACAGGCAACAGTAATCATCACAGGTAACAGATGGAAGATCTTGATGTGTTTACTAGGGTTATAATGAATGTTTACAGAGACAAGAGCTCCGGGTCTATATATTCTGCCTGGTCACTTCGTTAGCAGGTTTGCTTCTCTGCATCACATTCTCACACCATTGTTGGCCTGGGAATTGCAGTTCAATATAGTTAAAATTAATGATTCCCTGCATATCAACTGTCTAGCCTACAGGGACTTGTATCTTCCAATAATTATTGTCAGGCAGCACGTGAAAGCTCTCTGGAGGGCATGCTGGTGACAGGAAGATCATCTTGCTAAATTTTGCAGGCAAGTCCGGTGTAGAACAAAGGCAGATATCCAGACATGCCCTGGAGAGCAAGAGAGTCTCTCATCTAGCCTGCATGGGCTCACACCCCCCAGTTGCTGTTCTGGTGGCATGCCTGTTCCAGGAAGAGAGGCAAAAGAAGCACAGGAATAAAGTGAAAAAGCAAACATTTACAGGAATGACAGTTGAAAGCTCTTTTAGACCGTTATGCCCAGTAGATATGTATTACCAATCTTCTTCCTCACTTATTTTGCAGTAGTGCCTAGAAACTTTCAACAGGGACCTGAGACCATGCTGAGGGTACCGGGCAGAGGCTGTGTATAAACTCTGCCCTTGCCCCTAGGAGCTCACAACCTAAATGGAAAGAGTTAAAAATTAGAGGGGAAATGGTGAAGTAAAGAAATGAAATTAGTTTGGGGGAAAAAAATCAAAGCCATTCTTTGGGTCATAAACCACCTCTCTTCCAAAGAATTTACATAACCAGCACTGGCCATGATGGGAGAAGCAATCAGTGATTACACTGCTTCAGATGCCTTTTTTCTTTCCTGTTTCTCCCCTCAGCTAGCTCTTTCGATGTTGTGATCAAATCCAGTGAGTACATGAGTGATCTGCTGGAGCAAGCCTCCTTTCATTTCTTTGTGACTGCACGGATCAATGAAACGGGGAAGATTCTGGCCATGCAGAAGGCAACTATCCTGGAAATTCCCACCCTGCGGATCAAGGTAGCTCAAGGTTGTGGTGGAAGTGAGTGACCACCATGCTGCACACAGGCTATTCTCTACAAGGCTGTCACATTGACTTCTGGGATGGGGTAGTGGATGTGTGTGTGTACACATCATGTTAGACTGTCAGTCTAACGTGAACCTTACAAAACAGTGTCTGCCTGCAGTATATGAGGGTTTATAGGTATGCTGTATACTGTACTGAGTATCCCTACATTGAAGGCAGAGGCTGACAGCAGCACTGGTAGTAAAGAGCTGAAATGATCTCAGTGGAGGAAGGAGGGGAAAAGATCTGAAAAAGCTGGAGAAACTCGAAGACTAAGAGAGATAACTCACTGAAGTCACTCAAATCTTTAACTACTTCAAAAGTCTATTATATTTAAAGCAACATAGAACAGAGGCCTCTTGCTGAAGGATGAAGAACACTGCAGTCGAGGTTATTTTGCTTGGAGAGCTTCTGCAGGTATTGTAGAAAGTTTCTCCAAACTTGGATGGGCAGCGTTGATTTGGGACAATGCTTTTAGGATTTCCATGCTTTGCTGCTGCTCTGTGAATGTACTGTCAGTGGTGTTCCCTGAAAGCTGAAGGATTTCTGCATGGTACCTATGAAAATATAGAAGTGTAATGATTGTGATAGGACAAGGAGCCTATATTGTACAGCAAAGACAGGGCTGAGGCTTAGACTTCTCAGTGTATAACCGAGCATCAAAACAAATCACCTTATTTTCAAAAGCACCAAGCATTCTTCTGCTTTGAATGTTGGAAACTCTATCTGCTTTTTTCAAATACTAAAACAAAAAATCAAAACACCTGTTCAGGAAGCATGAAGAGTGATCTTGAAAGAAATCTAAGTTTACTTACCTTTTCCCCTTTACATATTTATTTGAACCAATGTTCAGGTTTCCATGTAATAATGTATGTAGCAATGGCAGCCTCCTGCAGAAAAAGGTTTTTAAAAACATAGATCAAAATTACAGTTAAGTTTGCAAAAAAATCCATTCCATTTCATGGTCTTCAGAAATGTCACAATGTTCTGATCAGATATTTTCAAACAAAATATTTTTGGTCTACTGAACATTCTAGAGAGGAGGTAAACAAGACAGATAAATGATACTTCAAATAACTGTCTTCAATAGCCAAATTTTAAAAGTAGAGAGTCTTTTAAACTCAATATTTAAACAGAACATCTTATACAGCATTTCAAATTTCAGCTTCCAAATAGTTTATCTTCCCTGATGATATGAAGGAAGGATATTTAGTACATAAGCTAGGCTGTTGTCCAATAACCCTGTTTTCTAGTAAAAGTCAGTTTGTCTCTTCACTGTTTTTTTGTGATGTGTGAAGATATGCTGAAATTTTAATAGCTGGACATTTTTAATTGTGTGTGTGCGTATGTATATACCTATAGAGGAAGCTGAACTTTATTGTTTTCTAAAGAAATCTGAGAAAGTTTATCTCCCAAGTTTTCTTGTCAGATTTCTTCATTGAACGTGACTGACAGACCAGATTTCTTAATGTGAGAGTGAGAGAGCAGAATGAAAAAACACCTTTCCCCTCACATCTTTGACACCTTTGATCTTTCTTTGTTGGTCTAAGGAGACTGTCAGAGTTAACAGCTGAGGAAATTACACCACATTCTAATATAGCTTGAGATCAGATTACAAAATAAGCTCTTCAAATACATACTATAGTTCCAGTTGTATGTGTGGGACTTCAAGATGATTTTGAATACCCTCCAAGTACCAGTGCTCTTAAATGGTCAGTTGAAACAAGGAGGATGTAAGATCTCTAATAGGACTAGGACTGATGCCACTGATGTCACTTGCAAATTCAGGTGCCCAAATCCTGTTGAGAGTTTAGCTGTATCCTTTCCTTTACTCCAGTCAATGTATTGGTATTAGGTGCACAGCAATCCCTTAGACTAGAGTCTTTGCAGTTTTTTGCAACTGTCATACTCCTATAAAAGAGCACTTTAAATTTATTGACAAGATATTTGTTCTTCTTAGTTACCTTTCTCAAGACCCTTCAAATCAGCTCATGGACCATGAACTGGGCTGGCAGACCTGCCGGCCACAAGTTGAAAACTCATGCCTGAGCAAAACAAGCATACATATTCTGTGAGAAATGCTGTATTTCCATAGGAAGAAAACCCAAATCCCTATGCATGTAGCCTTTGTTTAAAACCACATTCATTTGGAGATGTTTTCCAGGCAGCTGTACTACTGGCACTGATCCAAAGGGACAGACAGATCCCTTCAGCTATGTACTGTAATACACAAGGAACTCAATGTGATCACTGTTCATTAGTCTCATAGTTTAATGTTTTCCAGTGCAAAATATGTTGCTTTTTTGCTTCCATAGGCGTTTGGAGGAAAACTGGCCCTCATGTCTCTGTAGAGAACATGTGCAGGGTTAGAAACCCTTCAGAGCATGAGAAGAGGTTGCAAAGCAAGGGGAAGATGGGCACAACACTTTTGAGAGGTGCAGGCAATGTAGCCTGGTGTTTCTAATTTAGGATAGTAAGACCTGCCCTTCTCTTCTGGAGCTTATGTCCTGAGCAGATCATACTCTTCAGTGCTGGTGGAGAGTCTGAGCAGACCATGAACTTCAGTGCTTCAGGTCTCTCCACTTCAGTGAGGAGCTTGAGGAGTGGGGCAGCGTTTGGGGAAGAGGCCCCCTCAGCTGGACTCACCCTCTGTTGGACCTCAGCTCCAGAACTGTCAACACGCAGACTTCTGGTTTTCTATGGAAATGAGGGCCTGCCTCCCAACCTGACATGTAGCTTTAGGGAAAATTGCAGTGGGTGGAGAAATGTTCAATGGTACCTGTGAGCCCATGCAACAATTTTCTTCTGACTAGTCTTTTTTGCCTCGTGCTGTTTTATTGGGTGCTCCACTGCGCTTCGTCTGCTGCCTTGCAAGTACTGCGTATATAACCCTACTGATTTCACTATGGGACATTTTATTACTATTAGTTTCTGGAGAATTGTGCTTTCCTTGTCTTGCAGACCAAAGGTGAGCTGGTAGCTGGTAAAGAAATGTCCGTGATTGTGGAATTCACCAATCCTCTGAAACAAACCTTGGAGAACGTCACGCTCCGCCTCGAGGGACCTGGTGTTCTGAGAACAATAAAAAAGGAGTTCAGGTAGGGAAGAAAGCGCAACTAGCTGGGAATTCATCCCCTGCTTACTCACCAGAGGAAGTTCACGAGACATCTAACTAATGCTGTGCTGAGTAATTTAATTCAGACACACTCTCTGTACTTTAAAATTCAATGCACAGGGGAGCTATAGGTCTCAACAGTCAAAAGAAGTCAGGTTGTCCAGAGAAACAGCATTTCTTCTGTTCAGTACCAGGGTTGGAGGAAAGGTAGTGATTGTTGGTAGTTGCTAGTGCAGCTGAAGTTTACTTTTTCACTGTATTACACTATTTTTAGCACTTGACAATAGCACCTACAAGCCGCTATCACAGCAAGAAAGATTTATCCTACACATGAAGTGTTTACTGCCACTCACTCAGTATGTGCAAATCGAGTCCTGTGCTGTTTTTCAAAAAGGACTTTTCTCTGCTCATGTTAATCATGATTATACAAGATGTTCAGGTACCTCAGATGATCTTTTCAAGCTTATGTCAAGACACAAAATGTGCACCGGATGCAAAGTCTGCGGGAATAGCTGTGGCATGTATGTGAGCACACAGCTCCCCCCAATAGCACCACTGCACAGGGCTACCCTGGCACAGAGGAGCATTCCCAGCATAGGGTGCTCCCAGGCCTGAGGAAAAGGAAAACCACCTCCATTTTTCTCAGTCACACCTCATGCTGACACCATGGTACATGTATACTAAGCAAGTTGTTTCCTAAATCCTCTCTCCATTTGAGTTGAGTGTTATAAGCTTAGCATTAGCCAGTTCCAGGGTATATAATGGGGATCCTCGGAAAATTTTGCAGCCATTGCTTAGTCTTGGGCAGCCAAAGCAGTGTTATCTATCATTACCTGAGCTGATGGTCCCCAGGTATGTGCAAAATGATTTTGAAAAATTGCCTGTGTTCAGCAGCTGCATAAATTGTCAGCATCCTCTGCAGCTGGTAGGGGAGGTTTGGGCCTGACTGCATCTGGGACAGGGATAAAAAGATCAAAACCAGTCTCCAGAGTGTAGCTGATAGAAAAATTACTGTGAAAGGGCATCGTACTGTGCTGGCTTTGTGCACGTGGTATGTCACAGGCACTGCTGAACATGACTCAGCATGGTCCACAGGAGTTACACAGGTTGCAGCAGTAGCCTTCACTGCTGCCCAGCTGTGCCAGCCTCCCCTATTGTTCAGCATCCTTCACAATCCAACACCTGATGTGGGCTGTTCTCATCTTCAAGGATGCAAAAATTGTCAGGTGCATCAAAGGCACAGGAGTTAGGAAGAAAAATGACTCATGGAACAGACGTCATTTTCCTTTAAGTCACCATATTTTCCTCTTTTCAGTAATGCCCTTGGCATCATTTAAAATGGAAATGGATCAGCTTAGTCATTTTAAGGTTCTCAGATGAATGTAGGATGCAGGTGATACACACAGAGGACAGAGAAGGGGGCAGTTGTAGTTTATTTAAATAATAATCACATTTGTCTCCATGCGTTCAAAGTGATAAATGGCTCTGGTGTGGTGATGGCTCAGCATATTATGCAGAACCATTCATCACTGAGTTCTCTCCCAGGAAGAATCAGATCAGGGTGGCTTTACTCCATTTGCAAGGAGAACTAAACACATTCTAGGCTTTCCCCACGTTTCCTCCACTTCCCTGTTTATCAGGGACTGTCACATATGGGATATGGCTTATTCTAGTTCTTTGAAGGGATAAGATTTTGACCTCTCTGTATTTTTAAGGTAGCTTTTCTGTATCACCTGTGTGACTCCACAAAACATGTTTCGTGTGATCCAGCAGATACAACATTATTCTGGGAATGTAGTGGCCTGGGGACTTCAGTTTTGGCCATTCATAAAATCTATATGTAGACACAGATATTAATATTTAGCTATTAGCCTCAGACGGATGAGGAGCATGACTTATGAAAAAGCCTTTGGCAGCAGCAATTCCTACACGGGGCATAGTCTTCGCATGACAAATGAGAACTAACCAGGCTGTGATAGATAGTGTTAAAAGGATTATAGCCAAGCATGCTTTCACACAAGCAGGTAAGTCAATTTGGGTGTTTCTACATACCAAAGCCCAGCTAGTATTAACATTTGTAGAGAGAAGCAAGTTTTTTTAGAAATAGGACAGCAGAGAGACAGGAAAAGGTGGGTTTGGTTTCCCAGCACAGCTGTTGTCTTCCTGCACACATACACACACACACTCATATATATATATATATATATATATATATATATACACACAGATGATAGCACCATAAAACAAGGATGGAAATACTACCTCTCTCACTGAAGCACTGTAAAGATGCAGCCCAAAAACCGTCATCCACAGAAAATCTGGCCCCCCACAACTTCTTGAGAAGTGCAGTCAGCACAGTAGATCTGTGTAATATCATCTTCACTTTCCATACAGATAATCCCTTGCAGATACTTCCCATACAGATAATCCCTTGCAGATACTTCCCATAAACTCTACACTTTAAAAGGTATTTAACCTTCTGCAGCAATTGAAGTCATTGCATTATCATGCTACCATTTTACTCAGCATCTGGTGGATGCAGGCAGGCCAGCCAAGGCAAACACAATCTCTCTCATTAATAACAAAGATAGAAAGATACCTTCTGGAAGCAATCTGCACATGCTCTTACCAAAAATATGATCTTCCTCTGCTTTTTTTCCTAAAACTGGGTACATACCCTAAGGTACCTATGGGCATATATGTGAAATGCAGTGCACTGCCATGCAGAGATACCTAAGCTAACCTCCAAAGAGCTAGAATGCCTCGTTTCACCAGGGGTAGACTTGCACTGAGACAAATATTCAGGTGAGAGGATTCCAGGCTAGCTCATTTAGAGCTAATTAAGGTTTCTTGTCATGTGGCAGCTTGTGCTAAGACTGGGAAGACATTCCTGTCCTGACCCTGGCATAGGACATGGAACCTGAGAATCAAATCCTATCAGATGAGAATTTTAAACAGTGACTGAAGTATACACTTACTTTTCTCTCACTTTGTTCTGTTGTTTGCAGAATACTATAGCTGTATAAGATAAGAAGACTGCCTAAATTTATAATCCTCTTATTTAATGATGAGGAAAAGAACATTCATTTTAATAAATAGCTCCCCACTACACTACCTTCTGCACTGGTTCCTTTGGAGCAGTTGTATCCTGACACCTCCCAAACACAATCGATCAATCAATATCAGCCTTCAAAATCCTCACACAGAACGTAGTGAAGGCACTGAGAACACACAAAAACCCAATACTTGAGGCTCTCCGTACATCTTAATTGTAGCAAAAAATTGAAAATCAAGAGCAGTGCAGAATACAGTTGCTTTAAAGTATGAGTTATCAAGAGTCATACATAACGGAAAATGTAAAATGCAAGAGCAACTGTGAAGAGCAGGACTCCCAAGAACACTTTTACTTACTTGTATGGACATGAAGGAGTCATCTGAAGTGGCCAGTAAGGAGATCTGCTGATGTTACAAGTGGGGCAGGGGGGTTCAGAGTAGAAGCTGGCAGAGGGGTTCAGCATCTCATCAGCACCGCATCAGGCTTGCATGGGAATGCCCTAGACACTTCATAAAAGGACTTGTTTAACCATGTAAGGAATCAGCAACAGGTTATAGGCTATAATAGACAGGACAAATGGAATTATAAAGTAGAAAAAATATATGCTAGATATAAAGAAGGTCATTCTGAAGGTGGAGAGACAGGAAGTGACAGGAGGCAGAAGAAAATGGATTAATTTTGGAAATTTAAAATTAGCCTGGAGGAAAGGCCAGAAAAGGCTTTGACAGAGTCAGTTATTAGAGGAATGGAATATAGAGGGAGTAATTTATAGAACATTTATGAGACTGAGTGAAACATAAAAAATTTGGGACATGTTATACTATCCACCTTCAGCTTCTCTGTTGTATAGTCTTTTGAGAACATTGGCCGACTGATCACAATATTATGACTTTTTTTCTACAGGAGTATCCCAATGAATTCTACATTGACCTGGGAAGTAAAATGCATCCCAATGCGACCAGGGTTACGAAAGCTGATTGCAAGCCTGAATTGTGATGCTTTGAGGCATGTGTATGGTGAGCTGAATGTCCAGATTCAGAAACCATGAACCAAGGTGCTGCCTTCTTCTCCCATTTAGCTGTATCTCAAAAATATTATGGTAGGGGCGTGGCAGAGGAAGAGGTGTAGATTCGATTAGTGTTATTTTGGTCATCCTTGCGCTGAAAAAAAATTGATTTGGAAAACTAATTGGCAAGACTGGGGAGAACATGAAAAAAGCACCTGGATAATGAAGGATTTAAAATCAGATACATGTAATTAAGGCAATTCTAGGCCACGTTATCCCTATAGTTCACTTGTATTTATGGTCTTTTGCATTAATGCTTCAAGGAAATTTGAAAAGCTCCGTTCAACTCCATTCAGGTTTTAATTAAGGCCTGATATTTCACTGAAAAGGGAATAAAAGGAAAAAAAAAGAACCCAGTATTATAAATTCTTAGACTGAATTACACAACATTATGGTAGATCATTCAGGCTGCAATAGAAACAGGTATTTCTAGCTAAAGGGTCTGCTTTATCTTACAGTGTAATAATGTTCTGGTTCATGGAGAGCTGACTTTATTGGAAGCATCTCAGGATGTGTTATCTCCAGAATATTCTCAGCCTCTTGTTTCCTCTTGCAGCTTCCCTCTGCTTTTTCTCCTACTCTTTCATGTGTACAGGCACCCACACATACTCACTTCTGTATTCCATACCCTCATCCCACCCTGTGTGCTGTTGATATGCTGTTTCTCTTCTTTGCTTGGTGAAAATCCCTGTTTAGAATTCATCACACCAAACTTGCATTTCCTGGTGTATCACATCTCTTGTGTATGATGTGTTCTCCCTTCTTCACCTTTTTCTGTCTTTTTCCCTCTCCTGAAACCACCCTTTAAACCCATTTTCCACATGTGTGTGTATTGGGAGTGTTCATCACCCCAGAGGAATTCAGGCTGGTAAATGGGGTGAAGATGAAAGGGGTGGAGGGGGAAGCCTGAGAGTCTTTTCCTGCTAGTCCCACAGTCCTGACAAATATCTTGCACTGGAGCTGGGGGCGAGTTTAGACTAAAAATCTGGAGATGAGTTTAGACAAAAAAGTGCCTGAAAGTTCCCAGGAATCATAGCTGCTTCAGAGTGAAGTCCTGTAACCACATCAGAAACTTTGCAATGTCAAAGCTTCCCATATAAGTCATCTGGGATAGAAGGGACTGTTGGAAGTTCAAGGTGACAATCTATATTAAGTAATTAAGCAGTTTTACCAGGGTCTACATCATCTAATAAAATTATCCATTTGCTCTTGCATATAAACCTGCTTTCCATTCCAGACATTTTATAAATACAGTGTAATAAGAATTTAAAATAAAGTGTGTCTGATTGCACTTGTGTCTTTTGTTCTGTATTTTGATAAAATACTTCTTCTACCTAGTAACACTATAGACACCAGCTGCTGCATTTTAATTGTAAAAGTTAGAAAATTCACTTCTAAACCATGCTAATAAAATGCCTTTTTTGCTGCTAATAAGAAAAACCTGTATTTACTTAAATGAAAAAAAAAATAAATTACAGGCTCAGTTTAACTATTTTCCTTTGGTTTTCCTTCCATTTCAACAACTGCATTGGAGAAGGTGACAGTTTCCAGAGCACATCACTAGTGCCAGCAAAGAGAATCCCCAGATTTCTCTGGAAATTGCTTTAACAGGTCAGAGCCCATTAAGAGGCCAGTTTGCCCCAAGGAAACCTTACCTACATCCCAATTCTAAGGTATGCTTCTCCCAGCTAAATATTTCAAGGCACTTCACTAACAGACATTAAGCTGAAAGACATTTGCCAAGAGATGGGAAGTATTTTTATTTATAGTTTATAGAGGGGTATATTGAAACAAAAAGAAGTGATGGCTGGGAATGGAGATCAGGGATGTCAATAGACCTTGGCATCACTAGCCCGCTCACTCTGTAAAGAGTAGCTCACAAAAACCTAAGGACAAAATAAGGATAGCCTCTAAGATTTCAGCCACTCATCAGCATGGGCTGTCGCATGAATCATGAGCAAAACGTGACTGAAGAATCAGTGAGTGCTGTAATTGCACTTTATGTACACATAGGACATAATCAATCAATAATAAGGTCAGATTGGCAACCTCAGATCTGGAAGAACTCCGAACGTGAAAAAGTTTCTGATTTCAAACTCTTCAGCTGAGGGTCTTTTATGAGTGGGCCAAACTTGTGTCTTTAGCACAACCATCACATCTCAGAGATGCACTGGGGAGGAAATAGTCCAAAACCAACCTCCCTTCCTCCACTGATCCCACAGTCCAGCAGCTCAGAGAAGCCAAATACAAACAAAAGTCTGTGTGCATTCCTGAAAGCACACTTCATTTGTTACCAACTTGTTACACCCAAGCTGCAGGGCAGTTGCTTCAGAACCCATCAGTTTCTGGCATTTAAAATCTTGATGTGATCAAAAAGAAGCACATCTTACAAGCACAACTAGGAAGAATATATTGTTACTCTTGCTAAAAATAGTCTAATCAAAGAATTGTTATTAGCTGAAATAATTAGGATAGAACTGTACTTTTATTACAATGATACTAACATGTACAGCTGAAATTATATCAAGTAAAACTGGTACACGTAAACTTTCTAGCATACTCCTCTTTCTCTGCCTTTTTGTGCACCACTACACTGCCCGTGATGTGCTGTGGGTTGGGGCCTGTGTAACAGCAAGTCATCAGTGTCCCAGGTCCTCCACCAAACAGAGTGATGTTACTGAGGAGTTTGTCTTCCTCTTCACTGAAGTAAGCACAACAGACAATTTCTTCTTCCTCACCCTATGATACATCAGAGGTCATTTTTACATGCTTTCTAGTACACTCCACATCTTGTTCTTTTTTTATTGATTCAGCTACACAGTAGTTCCAAGTTTGCTGGATGTGATGCAATTTACATGTGTTGTGTATACGTTGTTTGTTCTCCTTTGTTACTTCTAGGATTTGTCCTACCTACCTGCTAATGTTGCACCCTTTGACAACTAATAATTAACCACTGGTGAGCTATTTGTATCCCGAAGCCTCCAGCATCATCCAACACCTGCACTGCCTGTTATCACACCATCCTAGTGAACCTTCATGCAGCATTTTATTTTGGGATCATAAATAGTTCAGTCTACACAGAATAACTGCTTGTTATTACTGTCTACTAGTTACAAAAAGGACATACAACAACAAACATTTTACCATGCAATTGGATAAAGCAATGTAAAAATTAAAGTCAGTAGTAGATACCAGGTGATTAGATAATTGCTAGTGACTGATACTACCAGTGATAATTGGTTTGAACTGAAACTAATCAATAAATGCTCTGCCAAATGGGTGACATGCTTGGCCCCTCCCAATTTTCTGCTGCTCGGGACCTTAGTTCCTGCTATACCCTTTCCTCAGCATATTGCTTTCATGTTTGTCCTTGTTTTTCCCCAGGAGGAGGCTGTGGCTGCTGGTGCTACCCTCTGAATTTGAGTGATGGCACAAGAGAGGAAGGTGACCAGATCAGAGGGTGTGGGAACACTGTCAGAGCTTGTTCAGACCAAAATGAATAGCCCTGTTATGAAGGAGGAAAGTCAAAAGTATACTGTGAGTGTTGATGGAAAGAGAGGGATTGTTTTGTATATTGGAGTTGGCATGATAGCTGGTAATGAGTAAGGATGAGATATGCATGTTAAAGAAATGTATATTGGAGTTGTATCTGTAAAGCAAGACAATGACTGAGAGAAGGTGAGAGGTGAAAGATTTACTCAGTGCTTAAAGGTAAAGTTTAAAAGCTTGAGTTGAGTATTGAAGAAAAAAAACAACGACTGCAAGCTAAAGAGGGAAAAGATGGCCAAAATGAGGCCAAGGAAAGATTCCTGGTGGAGAGAGGTGGGAGGCAGAGAAAGCTTTAAGAGAGACTGCTGAGGCTTTTGTGCTGAGAGGTGTGATACAGGGGACATCCACACGGTGATGGAGGAGGAAGAATGAGCTGTCAACTAGGTAACTATTTTGCTTATTGCTGCATGAGCTGTGAGTTATGAATTAGAGAACTGTGAGTTGGAGACATCATGAATTACACGATGAATCAGTGAATTATGCTACAGGATCATCTTGGTTGGGCACAAATGCAATGTAGACTCTCTGTTCAGTGGCTTTGATGGCTTTTTCTTCTGTGACCTTTGACAGCTTTGTCAGATTTTAGCATTTATCACGTGCTTTGCAAGGAGCTCCCCTGGTGTGCTAGCAAGAGATATAATGAAACATCTTATGTTTGTTTTGAACCTCATTCTCCTACTGACCTCCTTTGACATCATGTACCTCTGCTACTGGGAGAAACAGCAAGAACTTCACTCTATAACCTCTGATCTATAATTTCATAGATTTCTGTACTGTATTTCGCCCAAATCACATATTTTTCAGATTTAGAATTCCTAGCTCAGCCACAGAAACTCTTCCATGCTTGTTTCTCTCCTCTGAATACCTCCCAATATTATGTCACTGCAAGTATCATTTAAAGCCAATGCAGCTGTTTTAAGCATCTGTATTTTGAAAGGACACTGCTGTGCAGGGCGGATGTTGGTCTCTTGGGATCCAGATTCATTACTCCACTGCAGCTTCAAAACCTGCCCTGTTTACAAGTTCTGTACAGTAAAAGTTGAACACTTTTTGTGCTTTTGCATGCATTGTTTCATGAAATCCCTCCCTCTGTCATACAACCACTGCTGTGACTGCCCTTGAAAAGACCACGGATCATCTTTCCACAACAGTTTACTGATAATAAGTAGGGCATTAACATTTGAAAACCAACTAATTTTTTCATCACTATGTAGATTCAAAGGGTTCTGAGATGCTCTTTAATGTCATCTGCATGCTGCTCTTCTTCAAAGTACATATGTCTCAGAGTCTCAGTGGTTATGTGGTGCTCTTCATGTTGTTTTATCTGACTACAGAATTCCTCTGTTCGGAAATAGCCTGCAAAATAACAGTGAAATTCTGCTGTGAACTTCAGACAACTGAACAGAAAAAACCTTACAGAGTAAGGGGTAGATCTAAGGATCTGTAGCTCAGCTTTAATATTCTTTAGCTATATTTGCATTAGTTGGTTTTAGAGGAGCAGATCTGTAGAGTGAAGCAGCTGGTGTTGAGTACCCAATAGCTACACTGTATTTTTGAAGGTTTATAGTAGACTTGTCCATCTCTGGTCTAAATGGTTATGAGCACTTGGAGAGCCTTTGATGCACTCTTCCATTCCCTCTCAGACAAAACTGAGTTGAGAAAAAGTGTACTCTGAAATCTCTGTGACATGAACTAAAACACTGTAAGCTGCTGTTTCATAAACATATTCCTAGTCAGAAGATGTAAGGGATGGCAAAGATCTGCTTGGGCAATGCAATCTGAAAGCACTGAGGCATTCAGTTTTTCCCTGTGTGGGTGTAATGGTACAAAAGTACCATTACTGTGGTGTGCACTCCTATAGGAGGCACAAGTCAACTGTCCACTGTAAGCAACTGTCAAAGTGCACCTCCAGAAGTATGAATACTTGATAGTCCAGCTTTAAGGAAAAGATTCTCTAGTCTCTCACAGGTCTGATTTCTTATCAGCAGGAAATGCTGGTGCTCTATATAGAGTGGTACACTGATCCCATGTGAACCCCAGAAGTATTTTTATGCTAATCTAGCTGTATCCATGCTTGTACCAAGATGCATGCTTTGGGAACTGGTCTCCTTATAACCAAATGCAGTGTACTTCGCTAGTGATGCACATGGGCTCCAAATTCCCTTTGCAGCTGTAAAGATTGCCCTGCTTTTTGCTTAGAAGTTTGTTGGGTTTGTTGTCCTTTATAAAACAAACAACTTGAGCTAATTTAGGGACTGTTATAAAGATTATATTCCAAAGCCTCTGCTGCCTAAACATTTTAATTTGTAGGAAGACATTTTCCCTACTATGTTAAGCTTTGCACAGGGCCATTATAAACCCCACTGCAACATGCTGATGAATTATTTTCTGCGTTGCAACTGGTTGTTAGGTACCCACAGTTTTTGCAATATGAAACAATACTTTGTGCTCCAATCAGCTAGTTCTGGAAGAGCTTTTAAGTAATAAAACCTATTCCCAAAGCTCTGTTGACCTCATCAGCGTTACTGGTGCCTAAGAAAAAAATACCTTTGCATTCAGAGACACTGAGCATCAGGGAAGTGTCATCACGGAATTGCAAACTAACTTGCATTGGTTACAACTGAGGGTGAGAGGTCAGGTGAATGGAAAAAGTCATGATTTTGAGGAAAAGGGGTGTCACTCCACAATTTACTCAGTGGGTTGATCTGTCAAATAAGGTGCTGCTTGATCAGACCTTGAACAATTATGAAGTTATGAAAAGCAGCTTTTAATGGTATTGGAAGAAAGAATGAGCTAAGACCTCATAGAATAAAAATGAGTGCAGGGAGGAAAAGTGTTGCATTTCACTTATCTGCTTTGGTGGCACTGCGCTCTGTGGTGTTATGCCCATCTGTACATCTCCTACTGTCCCAAAGGGTCTGATGTTATGAACACTCGACAGAAGCACAGTTAACAGTATTTTTCCAATCTGTACTGCAAGCTTGAAAATAAAATAATACACATGGGGAAACACCAAATAATTAAAAGGCAACAGTGTTTTTCCTCTTCCTTTTTGTTTTCCATACTTCACCAATTTTGAGTTATGTTGTTCATGTCTGGCTGGGTTACAGTAGATCCATTTACTATTGCAATCCACCCTAATAGATTCCTGTTAAAGGACATGGAAAATGAAGTCTTCTCCAGGAGCAGCACTAATCTTCCTAGTGTACACCAGAAAAGATAAACAATAACACAAACCAGAGCTGGTAAATCTTCTTCAGAAGTCTGCCTGTTGCTTCTCTTGTTTTCACATATATTGACTTTATGGAATTTCCAAAAATTAGCCAGAAAATCAAGTGGGAATAAAATCAGGGAACCTGAACAGGAACCATAGCTCCATACTGTAGGAAGTAACTAAATCCACTCCTGAAGCCAGAGAAAGGGGGAAGCATTTCTGATGATCGGTCATTTTCCCAGGGAGGCAGTGATGCCAACCAGACAGAGCTGAAAGGTGATTCAGGATAAATTAGCTCTGCAGCTGATTTTTGGGCATTCTTGTGCAAGTCTGCTCTCTATTTTGTGTCCTGGTTTTATAGCTGGGAAGGGTTCATGCTGCTTGCAAGCCCTGACTGAAGCCAAGGACCAATGCTGAGCCACAGACTCCAGAAAGTGATCCTCAGAATGACCACTGCTGTCTTTGTTTTTACAAAAACTTCACACTTGCAGGGTAACAAAAAAAATGGGGAGAAATAATAGGAATAAGCAAACTTTTATAGTATAGGCTAATTCTTACTTGGCTTCAAATGAAAAACCACGTGAAGATCAGAAAGTTATATATTGGGCTTTTTTTCTCAAAGACTTAACATCAACCGTGGATTTAAAAAAAAAATTATAAACATGGTATTATTACTCCAGATTGTTATAAATCCTATATGTAATACAGAAATAGATGGAGGAGTTAAAGTTATTCCACATGTAACAGTTTCAGCAACAAATGTCCCAGATGGTTGCTTTTGGTGAAGGCTGATTTGCAGCGAGGTACAGGGCTGTTTTTAAAGGTACTGAGTAAAAAGTACTTGGCTCCTGCTGTCTTCTGTGAAAGCACATGGTCCCTCCCAGGAAGAGATGTGTCTTACCAGAACACATCCAAGAGCATTGATAATGTGCCAGCTTCTAAAAGAATCAATATTAACTATGTTTTGTTGTGTTGTAAAGACAGGTTAAAATAATACCAAAAGCAGCTGTTGTGTCAGAGTTGGACTGGCTAACATTAGGTCTTAGTTTGGCTTTGTGCTCTTTATTGTCTAAGAGGTTTTTTGATTGCAATGAGATTTACTTTTAATTAGCCCAGTTTGGATGCTTGTACCCTGAGTCTTTGATAAGTTTACTTGATACTAGTGCAAACACTGAATATTGCCATAGCTGTGTCATCTTTGACTCAGAAATTTCTCTTGAGAAATACATCAATTGAGAATTTCTGTATGACAAGTACAGTAAAATAACATCCCCATACTCCAGCCAGGTTTTCTCATTTTACCAGAGACCAACATTTTACTGCATCAGCCTTGAAAACGCTTTCCACCTGTTTCCTCTCTTAAATTTGTAAGTCATTTTAAGTGTCTCATTACACTGAAGGCTGGTCCAGAGTGGCTCAGAGTGATAGGGAGCAGCACAGTAATACAATTTTTGGCACCTTAGGAGAACATCCAGTCGTGCTTTGATGCTTTTCATTCAAAATTAGCTCCAGCTCCATAAAAGCTTGTTTCATTCTATTGCTACAGTCTTGACGGTTTCCTACTGCCTTTGAGTCAGTCACTTCCGTTCATATTGATTCTAAAACATTACCAATTGTTTTCCCTTTAAACTGACCCACTGATTTTTGAAATATTAGCACGTATACAGGCTCTGATGTGAAAATGAATCAACTGTGTGGTAAAGTATATTATATATCCTGTAGCTTGAATGTTAGCCTGGTCCCCTGGAGGTTCGACAGAAAGATTTGTAATACCTTTGAGGTCTGAGCCTGGCTCTGTTTGACTCAGTAGCCTTGAGTACATTACTGAGTTCCCAAACAACTCAGAAATCAGGCACTGAGATGTAAAGGTGAGAGCACAAGAAGCCCAAGGTTCATTGCTTCTCACTTGCCATCTCTCCATCACAAAAACTCTTTCCCTGCCTTTGTTTTATCTTAGAGAGTCTTTCAAGTCATTCCAGTTAAATGCTCGGACCATGCATCCGTGGTCCATGCTTGGACTTTGGCACATCAGCCAGAGTGCCCTCCAGGTCTCCACACACAAGCAGTACACACATACACATGCACACTCATATTCAGGCATCTTTGAATCACTCAGATGTGAATGTGTAAAGGTCTATTCGAGAGCTACTGTTAAGAAATAATCTATTTAGCACACGTCAGTAATCAGGCTATGTGCTCGTAAAAGCAGTAACAGGATCTGACCTCTTACTACAGGGTTACTTTTTTCTGGTAACTCCAGTCTATACCATGACCTTTGCTGATCGTTCTTCCTCTTTCTCTGCAGTGCACTTGCTGCAATCTCTCCCTGCCCAATCTCTCCATGTGGCCCCAAGGGTATGCTTAAACACCCCTTGCATGAAAATTATCAACTGGGATGGAGCCCTTTTGGTCTGGTTCTCATTTGCTGAATTCCCTCTGCTAGTGAATGTAATATGCAGCATTCTTGCCTGTGTTTTAAAGAGCTGCTTAGATCTTAAAAATAACTTTTTAGAAAACAATTCTCCTTTACCTTCTCCCCTAAGCCAGACAACTCACTCATGTCCTGAGTTATATATATCTTTTTTTCTCATGCTTTCCTAATAATGGCAGTGGTGTTTTTTTGGGAAAAGCTTCTTGCTTGTCAACAATTCCTCTTCTCCTGCAGCTAATTTCCTCACTGGGATCACAATTCTCTGCAATATCTTCATGGATTTCTTCTAGAACTGTTAATAAAACTTAGTTCTTTATACATAAGGATCTGTAAATGTAAACTGTCAGTATTCAGGAAAGTGACTAGCAATTTTTGCAAGTACAAACTGAGATGCTGCAAGAAAGCTTATTTTTCTAGAGAATGTTCCTCTGCCTTCTGAAACTCAGTTTTGATCAGTGAAGTGGTTCAGGTTGGATGCCCATAATGAAGCAACCAGAAGAGTGGATGCCTGCTACCCTGTAACCACCACTCATATGTGGCCTATGAGCCCGAGTGTGGAGCTTTGTGTCCAGCTCAGCACACTGGAAAAACCCACGGCAGTCTCTACCAAGGCTGTGCCCCCAGTCCACTCTGCTGCTTACACAGTTGCTGTATGAGTCTTTCCAAGGCTACCACCCCAACCTGCCCCACACACACATATACACCTTCTCATCCTCCCATACAAAGCCTTCAACACTTAACTTTCAGCTGGTGAACCTGCTAGCAAGGTTCCCAAACAGATGGCAAGTCTCGCGCATGAGACAAATTTCTATTTCTAGCCCCATTTTGCAGAACACAAGAGTTCTGGAAGAGACTTGCTCACAGCCCTGCAGTGAAATCACCGAGCTGGGATGAACAGCCGGATGCTCGGACCTCCCCAGGACTTTCCTCCAGTCTTAAGGCCAGGGTGGGACTTGTCTTCTTGACAAAAGCTCTGCTGCTCTTTCAACCACTGCTGGCAAGACACCCCAGGAGCTCAGGCCTTCAGGCAAGCCAGTGGTCATGCCTTTACCAAGTGGCCACAGATCACGACAGATTAATTTTCAGGTTGTGTCTGACCGTCAACCATGAGTTTCATATCCCTGCATTGAACTGCAAATGTGCAGCACAAAGGAATAAAGAGTGATTGGAGAGTACAAGTACGCATGGTCCAAAGTGGAGAGCTGGTGAAGACCAGATTTTTTTGGCTTTTCTTCTGTTTTAATCTGGCTGTTTGACACACTGAGAGAGTCTTACTGTGAGGAAAGGGAAAGGTTATGGGCACTGCTCAGCAAAATGCCAGCTTCATGCTATCTCCAGTGCCTGGAAAGTTGTTTTGCTTGTGAAGTTGGGCAGGTGATGCTCAACTTTGACAGCCAGGCTGGAAAACAGTGAGAGGAGGTCCTTGCTCCAAGGTATCACAGAGAAGTGTATGTCCTTACCCTCTCTGTACAGCCTAAGTGGAGTGAGAGAAAGGGAAATGCCACACCAGAGCTGGGAGAGACTGTCATACAGACCAACTGAGACAACTTCCAATTCTTCAGGCAGAAAACACAGTAATGTCAGTTTGGAAAGGAGGGTGGATTTAGAGTTGCAGGTGTAAGAAGCTGTTGAGAGAGTTGAGAACTGAGGTGTTACAGATCTCCTGAGTAGGCAAGAAACACACCCTGTTGACTGCTCTGGCCACCACAGGTGATTGCGTTTACTGGTTAGACAACTGAGTGTGGCCAAACTGTTCCTCTGTGTGCAAAAGCAACACACCTGTATTATGGTGGTTTTGAAGCAGGTGTCTCGTGGGAGTGAATCCTTCACAAACGAGTTTTTTGTAGGCTGTTTTAATAAATCAAGAAAGAAAGCATATTCTGACCAGCAATTCCTTGTTATTATTTCAGCTAACTGCGAACTCTGCTACTATTTTGGCTCAGCCACCTGCTCACAAAGCTTAGTTTGTTGCTAAGTGTCAAAATACCCTAAATCAGAACTGATGTCTCAGCTAGCAACCAAGCAGCAGTAACACTAATGAGTCTGCAACATGATTTACATGCAGGATCTCAGTGCCTGCTACTATAAGAAGAGCTGTAGAGACTAGTAGGTCTGTATGAGCTTAGACATAAAAATTTATCACAATTGAGATCACTTCTTAAAAAAAAGGAAAATCATATTGAAATGTATTCAGGGGATTTAGAACATTTTAGTATCATATATTCGCTTTCTGAATTACTGAAAATTTAAATTTATGCTATATAAGAAGCCTTAAGTAAATATTTTTCAGACATGATACAGATGTAGGTTTTGGATGTTGTAGGGCTTTTTGTTTTTCTAGTTTTGACCAGGAATCAGTGTTTTTATGTAGGACAAATAAAAGCTACATTAAATTTTGACTCCAAAAGCGTTATGGTCAGCAGGTCAGAATTTGGCTATCAGGATGTTTGGTTTATGGCATCACGCTACTTTGTTCCTTTGTTTGCTCTGGTTGACTCTGAGTATGCTTTAGTCAGCAACGATTGGTTGCAAAGCTCATTAACATTGCTGAAAAATGTTCATGTGTGCAAGTGATGAGGCTCCAAACATCCGAATATTCATCAGTGGTGACTCAGAGACCAGAAGACTTTAACTCATAATAACACAAACCGTGATGCTGATACTCCCAAACATTTTGAAGTCTGGGATGGCTGGGGTAATTAATTACATAAAATAGCCTTGGTGGGCCACAACTGATGACGGTTGAGCAGTGGGACCAGTAGGGAGCATGGAACATCTGCAGACCCTCACCTGGGGTTCTTTTTTCTTTGACAAATGCACAGGAAACATCAGCATTCAGTTTTGACCTTCATTCTTTGAAAGCACACAGGGAAAACTGAGGGGGGGAAAGTGGATAATAATCTCTTCCCCTTTCTTTCCCTCATTAGACCAGCAGGCTTGACCCAGAGGTCTGCCAAACGGTACAGCCCTGCTTTTCCTCTTCTCTCTCTGCCCCAGTGGGAACCATCAATACCTCAAACTGTGCTATGGTGTGAGACCTGCCTGGCAAGTCAGCTGCTCAGCAGCTGGGAGGTTGCAGACATTTGCAACCAAGAGGCCCAATTCAGAGATGCTGGTAGAACTGCTGGAGACTGGCAGGATCAGGGCAGAAGGGTCAGAGGGTCTTAGTTTGGGAAGGAGGAATAACAGATCAGAGCAGAGAAGAGTGATTTGCAGCACCCAGAATTAGCTTACTGGTACTCAAGCAGAGGTAAAGCTAGATCTCATAGGTACACTTGATGCTTCAGTTTTAAAACTACATCCGGTTCAGCAAAGCACAAGAGCACTTGATGATGCGTACGTATGAAGTAATCACAGACATGCCAACAGGTGAAACATGTTCATCCTGGACACTCTGCACTGCAGAAACACACATAAGTACATTTTTGGCATGGTGCACAGAAAGATAGCTTTATATATAGCAAATCGGTGAAATGAAGACTATTAATAATGCCAACTATCTTATTCATAAAAAACCTTACTCTAAGAACAGGAAACTAAATAAAATACATATACTGCCTCTTTTCTCCATCACCACACGATGTACAGTAAAAAGGTATTTAAAACAGCTATAATTGGGTAGAGTCTAGCTTGAAAGTGTTCAGAAAGGACATAATTACAATAATCAATGCAATAATATGAGATGAGACCTTGTATTATTACTAGACCTGCACCTTGATTTAACAGCTTTTTCCCTAAAGCCATGCCCTGAAATTTAGGTTGTTTTGCTTTCTCAGGCTGTGGCTGAGAAGAAATGAAGCGGCATTTCCTCCATCAGAGGTGCCAGACACCACCAACATTTTGTAGCACGAAAGCCTGAGTGCCGTTGGCTCATCGATCATGATCAAGGGACTCTGAGGCACTCTACAGAAGTCAGGCTGTAGCTGACAGGGGAACATGAGATTTACAAGGCTGCTATTTGAGTTAAACTGTGAAGACTCTGCTACAATTTGCACAAGTCTCCAGATGATGCTCAGAAGACTGTAGTACGTAGAAAAGCGCATTATCTAGGGCTGCTGGATGGGCCTTCAAATCTAGGAGGTATGTGAGAGAGGAATTTGTATTCTGTTATGCTGGTGCTTGGCTAGTCCTTGCACTCACCACATTCAGCCTTGACCATGCCAAAAGCTCAGTTAAGAGCTGATGCAAGATAGTTGGTTGAGATAGAAGGTCAGATCACATTTGATTGTTTGGGTGATTCAAGCAGATTCTGTCCCTCTTAACAGAGGGACTTTCATGTGGCAGGGAAATATGTCCAGAACATGGCAAACTCATGTGTGTCCTCCAAGATGACACTGGAGCATTTTTTGAGGGAGTGTGAGGGAGAGGAGAGCAAATTTCAGAAAGGAGAGAAAATTTCAGTGAGAGAGGCTGGCAAATCCAGCCTGGTTGGTGGAGCAGGGACAGAAGAGTGAAAAGAGAGGTGACAGAGAAAGGGAAACTATTACAAAGGATGGAGTTGGAAGTGACAGAAACAGAAAGAGGCATCTCAAGAGCAGGCAGTAGCATAGGTGTTACTAGTCATGGTGCAGAGTGATATAGAAGGTTATAGAGACAGAGAACTCTTCTGATGTATGCAAAGACAGCATGTGCTTCTTGACCCTTGTGGGGATCACAGTCACGTGGGTTTTCAGGCTCATGACTAACTTGGCACAGTTTGTGTGAAGGACCTGGATGGCCTCAGGCAGACTACTGGTCTTCTCCAAGCTGGTGTCAAGTTTATCATCAAGTAGCTGAGGACACTTAATCTGTTCAGATTGGAGAAGAAGGGACTGAGGGCACACTCATTGCAGTCTACAGCTTCCTCACAGGGGGAAGAAGAGGGACAGGCACTGATCTCTCCTCTCTGGTGACCAGTGACAGGACCCAAGGGAATGGCATGAAGCTTTGTCAGGGGAGGTTTAAGGTGGATGTTAAGTAAAGCTTCTTCACCTTGCGTGGTTGGGCACTGCAACAAGGGAAGTGGTCACAGCACCAAGCCCATCTGAGTTCAAGAAGTATTTGGACAACACTCTCAGGCACACAGCGTGTTTCTTGGGGCTGTTCTGAGCAGGGCTAGGAGTTGGACTGCGATGATCCTTATGGATCCCTTCCAGCTCAGGATATTCTATGATTCTGATTCTTTCATCTTTCCAGAGGTGGTGCAGCATAGGGTAGATGCCTCCTCAGCAGGTGTATCTTATGATGTACAGTGTGGGGGCACTTGGGACAGACAGCTCATGAGGAGTGAGGATACTGACAGAGTGGTGTCAGTGAGCAGCCCGGTGTAGAACAGTGACAAGATGGTTATGCTGACCCCATAGTCATTTAGTTCACTGTTCCCTGCCTGCCAACGGCCATATATTATCTTTCAACCAGATGGTTCCTGGGCTTGGGACCCTCTTTCATGAAATGTGTTTCATTCAATATCCAGCACTGTCATGTTGTGGTCCTTGACTTCTTGCTGGAAGATGAGTGGAGCTGAAAGGCTCCACCACTGAATGGTACTTCAGCATAGATTAGGGGTAGGAGGAAAGGAGGAATCATTTGAAAATGTTGATGTCACAGCCCTTCCCTCTTCCCTTTTCACTCTAGCTCTCTAATAAAAACATTATTCTAAAAAGAAATAATAGAGAAGCCTTCCACATTGACTTAACGAAACAATCTTTGCTCAAGAGCTGCAAGATATCATCAGCTTGGGCAGCCTGTCAGCAGCTCTGTGACAGAGGTTTATTAACAGGGCTGACAAGGTTGTGCCGGTCTGCCTGTGCCAGCAGCAAATCACAAGGTTTCTAATTCAAAGCCTCTTATTAACAACAGTCCCTGTTCCTTGTTTTTATTTGTAGGACTGATTGAGGGCACTGTAAATCTTAAGTGAGCAGTCCAAGGACTTGAGTTGGAGTCTGGGGGCAGTCTCGGAGGGGAACAGCTTTATAAGTATGTGATGCTGCCTGTGATTCCCCTGGTTTGCTGAGATAGAAGCTCCAAAAAAAGGAGCATGCAAGGTAATACACAAGAGAAGAAGGTTATCCATGAGTTACCCGTATTTTTAAGCTCTCTTGCCTCTAGAGAATGGCATTCTTGGAAATACACAGCTGTCATGCAGACCTTATCAGATAAAAGGCAGTTTGCCTGAAAAAAAAAATTGCTTTATTTACTGAATTCTGATGCTTTGTACCAGATGACTCACTGTCACACTTCTTTTCCCTCTTCTCACTGAACTAGAATCATGTAGCAAGTTACTTTCATCCATTGTGGCTTGCTGATAAGATGAAAGGACAAATTTTAAACTTTTAAACTAGATTTTTCCTATCCTGTCAGAGACTGAGATCATTAAATTTTTCTCTCTGGTCATCTGGTTGGTGTTTGGAGCCATTTAGCATTAGTGACCCCAGACCTAAAATTTAAATATTTTCTAGACTTCTTTGCATTGGTTTTGGGACCTCAAGGTGGGGGGATGAAGGTCATTTGAAGTCACCAACTCTGCTTGTTGGATTTTAGCCAAGGACATTTGCATAAATATCCTCTTTGGGTGTGGTATTTAAAAATCACCCAAATTACAGTTTTCCCTGTTGTTTCCCAGAGTCTGATCTAACTCTCTATGAAGCTGGCAAGAGAATTATTTGATTTTAATTGGAATTGGATAAAGACTCAGAATACAATGGATGAGCTATTCGTTTTGCATGAAGTCAAGAGAGTACAACTGGCTTCAATAAAGATCTGCCAATTTACAGCATGTGAGGAACAGACAACATACTGTTTCTTAATGGCTAAAAAAATGCACTAACTTTACAATCATGGGTTGATCTTAGGATTTGGGTGTCAAAACATTTTGATTTGAGCCATTTGAGGCAAAGGTGGGGTGAATAATGAGAAGCAAGTAAATATTTTCTCCTAATAGTAGTTCCACCTCTGTTACTCTTTCATGTAATGTATCCCAAATTTTTGCATATGAGACATTTTGGTGTGTGCTAAGGCGAAAGCAACACAATCTAGTACAGACCTTCTAGTACAGCACATCCCCCAGCTTTTAGACCAGAAGCAGCAATATGAGTATATTTGGCAGATTATGAAAGCTAGGCAGACAAATAGACCAAGCCCTTAATTACGTGTCCTGGAGAATTTCTAGATCCTGTTAAATTGCTTTATTCTATTTTTACTAAATGAGAAAAAGGTCCACATGTGGGAGGCTCAATTTGAAGAGGAATAAGAGAAGATTAAGACAAGAGCACTACTTTATTACATATATCTGTTTTCCTTACAAAAAAGGTAATTAGTTAAATTAATTACTTTAATTAAACAGACCCATTATACTAGCTTTTGATCATGTTAAATAATGACACAACACTTATGAGGTAAAGTTCACCTAAGAAAAGTCATCACAGTGGCCATTTGGGCTCAAAGGGGTGGCTGTAGTTGAAGCATAGCAGGATTTTATGTAGATAGAATTGGGATAAAGAAAATTGATTTTAACCAACCATGAGGACCACAGAAAGAAATTATCACACTCCTTAAGGGAACAGAAGTGCAGTCACCCCCCATGGGAAGAGAATTAGACTTTGTTTCTCAATGAAGTTGAATTTCAGCAAGATTCAGTAATTAAACTGCTTGCTTTAACAGTCAGGATATTTGCAGTCAAATGAATGTTTCTTCCTGCTTAATTGATAGGAAGGCACATTTGCATTCAGGGCTTGCCTAAATCACAGCCGCATCAGGCAGGTTTTTTTACTTAGAGGCCAAAGACTGGAGATGAATCTGAACACTCAATAGAAGCTAGAGGTCAAACCCCACCACCTGCACTAATGGTGAACTCCAGTGCCTGTTCCTCCAACCACCACAGTGAGCCCTCCTTGTCACCAGCTATTCTCATCCACCGATGGGAAATTTTGAGATAGAAACAGCAGCTCCTTCGAAGTTATGCGTTTCACAGGCAGCTTATCTGTTTAAAGTTGCACTGGTATATTTTGAAGAAAACATTTGCCTTGGGCTCTGAGCCAGTTTGATTGCAGTTATTAGCGCCTGGACAAGCTGTCACAGGGAATGGGCCACTGTCACGTGAGAGCTGTGTGTCACCAGCATGTTATGAGGAGTTACACAGAATGAGGCATTTGAGATTGCTTGGGATTCCCCCTGAATTTATAGCATTTTGCTAGTGATCCAAAGGCAATTTCTGTCATGGTCCTTCTCTCCAGGTTTTATGAATTAAAAATAGAGCTGGTCATTTGCACTGGCCTCGGCCTCCTCCCCGCCCCCTTCCCCCATCGTCACCAAATCTGTGAGCTGTCACCCACTGGTTTTTTCTGGAATACAAAGAAGATGGTCCCAAAGGGTACACCAAGTGCAATGCCAAACACTGTCTCTGGGGCTGGCTGACATCCCTGGCCACTGCCTGTAGCATCCCAAGCTCCTGGTGCCAAGCAGAGCCTCTGGTTCAAGCCCTTCCTGCACCACACAGCAAAGCTGATCATCCCACTGCTGTCTGCAAAGCAGGTGTGACAAGCCGGAAGGAGACGAGGGAGGAGAGATGAAACAGCAAAGGCTGGGAAAAGAAGTGAATCTGAGGAGAAAGAGAAGAGGAAGAAGCCAATTATTATGGCATTTCAGTGGATTGGTAAGGAGGAGAATAACTATGTCTGGGAAGAATTACATTTGCTCACTCCTTTCTAAATCAAGACTTGTAAACTAAAGTGAAGAAAATAATTAGGGAAAACAAGACGCAGGTGCAAAGCAGGAGGCAATGAGTGGCTGGTAATGAGGAAGAGGATTTTTCTTTGTCGCATGGAGGAAATGCCAGGGTAACAAAGGAAGCAGATGATGCTTTCTGGCAGCTTGAGTGAAAGGTAATGTCAGGGAAGTCAGGAGGGGACAAGACTTGCCACTTTTTGTTTTTTTTTCAGTCCCCATAATGGCCCTTTTTATCAGATTACAAGATTATTTGAACTGGAGAAAAGAGTGAAAATGGATGTCTTGCTGCTTATACATGAAGGACAGCAGGGCAACAGCCAAGTGGAGCGACTCTGATGGATCCCAACTGGAGACAGAAACACATCAGAGGGAAGAGAAATACCAAATATTCTCCCACAGATTGTATACAAGCAAAATTCCCCCTCACCTTCTCAAGATCCCTGGAAAATTTGAAGCACTGGAAAACTATTTTCTGTAAGATAAACAAGGAGGGTAGCTACTAAATGGGAATCTTTATGGAAAGAGACTATAGACAGCTGCTTAAGGGATTGTTTTCCTTAAAACTTCAGATTTATTATAAGATTATATGAAGGAATTTTAAGTTGGGTGTTACCAAAAGAAGGCTGTTCTGCAGACACTGAGGGAACAAAGGACTAGATACTAGCCAAGCTGCTGCTGCAAAGCACCACCATGATGCCTACTTAGACCCATGACTGGAAAAGCCACCAACTGCTCTTGACAGCGACAGCTAATTCATAGCTGCAAATGCAGACCGATGTTGTCATGTTGGTCCACAGATCAGACAATACACTCCTGGGCTTGCCAACATCAGGGCTTGACATAAGTCATAAACTTTGAATGTATGGATTGATTACATTAACGGGAGGAAGCCACAATACTTCTTAGAGGAACAGTATTTACTTCAAGACCACTGAAAGGTACAGTGTGGCCTTCTCCAAGAAGTAAATATCACCACCCCGACTGCATCTTCCAGCAGTCATCAAGACATTACTACAACAGGTTGGCAACACCACCTGCAGCAGCAGCTAGAACATGACTCAATGATTCCTGCAGTCACTCTCTCCCTCCTACATAATTTTCATTCATTGCCTTATTGCTCTTCTTCTATATGTTGCTTTTTGTGCTTGTTAGCTAATAACCAGCTAAGCCAAAGTCACCTTTTATCATGTGTGATCCAAAAAGCATCCTAAAAGTAATACCCATAGCAGTGAAACATAGTTGGAAGCTTGCCAGTTCCTGATGCAGCTGCAATGACTCTGTGTTTCTCCAGACAGGTTGCTAGGAAAAAAATCAGTGTGGAAGACAGCAATCTTTAACATGGGATTTGGTCTGGTTTTTTTTTTTTCACTTTGTATGTGGTTTGCATGTTGTCTCTTTAAACAAGTAACCAAAATGAATAGCCACTCCCATAGGTCAGGAAGGATTCCCAGGTCTTCCACTATCACAAAGTAGGACAGTGTAAGACCAACCCTACATTCACCGACAATATAACAACATTTAAATTTTTCCCTCTAATTGGTAAGGGAGAAGAAAAAAAAAAAGATGTTCATACAACAAAATTTACTGCCTTATATATCAAGTGCTTTAGCTGCTTGCCCCCTCCTTTTTGTGTCTTCAATAAGAAACTGAAAAATTCTTTAATGCTGGCTATTAATACAAATACAAGCCAACAATCACTTGCTATAAACCCCTGATTTAAAACTGATTGTTTAATCTTGCAGCAGTAAACTTTACATGAGACGTAAACCTGATTCTTTCTTTAGCCCAGGACACTCCTTTGTCATCAAAATGTACATCAAAAGGCAAAATTTAGCCTGGAGTAGCTCTTCTTTTATGATCTTCCATGCAAATATTACTTTTCTATCTCCTGAGGCCATGTAGATATCCTGAAGAAATTAGGGACAAAGATAGAGAATTCTCAGCTTGAGTGATTAAATCAGCTTGATGGAAACCCAGGACCAGTTAAGAACATTTCTTCCTGACTCCCTGAGCTCCTGGTGGGCTCAGCTCTGGGGCAGGAATGAGCCACTACCCACATCCTTAATTACAACTCCTGAGAGATGGCATGTCTGTTGTCTGCTGCATTGTATAGGGTATGTCTCCCAGTCAGAAAAGTCCAGACTAGTCTTCTCCTAAATTTATCAGACTAATTCAGATCACGCTAATTTAGATCTCACTTCAAAGAAAAAAAGAATGCACCCCATGTGTGCCATGACTTTACACTATTTTCTTGCCTTTAAGAAAAAACAGTATGTTAACAATTCAGCTGGTGCAAATTTCACTTAGTGTCTGAAATAACCAGAATGTATTTCAAAATAAATTCTTTACTTCTGCCGTAATTTTCCCCAGACCTGAAGAATAATGAACAGTTTTATGTCCCCCACCAGCTCTGTGGGTCCTCAGTGGAATTCTTCTCTCCAGCTTTCCAAGTTCAGTCACTTTCTCAAGATGTAATTTCAAGCTAATAAGACTAATAGTTCTGTGCCTAGCAGTCCTCCACAGCCAAGGACCTGGAACAGGATACACAGGAGAGATGTTTGGTTTGGGTTTGCTGGGGGGGGTGGGTTTTGCCTCTCATGATAAGTGTCATCATAGAATTTTCTCAAGTTACTGAAACTGCTCCTGGAGTTTGTTACACTGCTGACTTCTAAGTCAGTGCATCAATGGAATCTGCACCCTTATACACTTTGTGGAGCTCATTACATTAATTGTTTGACCTTTCCTATAATGAAGTGAACATACTGCTGCTCTCACTACTGTCCTTTCTGTGTAATGCTTCCAGATCTATGGTGGGAAAACAGATTCTCTTGGGTGAACAACTGGTTGGCAGGTCAGGTAAAAAGGTTTCTAGTGGATGGGTAACATCAGGCTGGTGACCGATCACTAGGGGGGTTCTGCAGTGCTCCATGTAGAGCAAGTGCTCCTCAACATTTTCATAAATAAATTGCATATAGAACTTGAAAGTATAATAAGTTTGTTGATGATACTAAGTTGGGAGGAGCTGCTGATTGCCTTGAAGGCAGAGAGGGCCCCTCATAGAGACCTCAACAAATTAGAAGGCTGAGCAATCACGAACCATATGAAGTTTAACAAGGGAAAGTGCCGGATTCTGCACCTGGGATGGGGCAACCCAGGATGTACGTACAGACTGGGGAATGAGGTGATGGAAAGCAGTACCACAGAAAGGGACCCGGGAGTCCTGGTCAATGGCAAGTGTAATATGAGTCAGCAGTGCCCTGGCAGCCAGGAGGGCCAAGCATGTCCTGGGGGGCATCAGGCAAAGCATCGCCAGCCAGTCGAGGGAGGGGATTGTCCTGCTCTGTTCTGAACTGGTGTGGCCTCACCTTGAGTATTGTGGCAGTTCTGGGTACCACAATATAAGATATAAAGCTACTAGGGAGTGTCCAAAGGAGGGCTATGAAGATGGTGAAGGGCCTTGAGGGGAAGCTTTATGAGGAGTGGCTGAGGTGACTTGGTCTTTTCAGACTGGAGAAGAGCAGACTGAGGGGAGAACTCATTGCAGTTTACAACTTCCTCACAAGGAGAAGCAGAGGGGCAGGCACTGATCTCTCTGGTGACCAGTGGTAGGACACAAGGGAACAGCATGAAGTTGTGTCAGAGGAGGTTTAGGGTGGATGTAAAGAAAAGGTTCTTCACCAGAGGGTGGTTGGGCACTGGAACAGGCTCCCCAGGGAAGTGGTCACAGCACCAGCCTGACAGATTTCAAAAAGTGTTTGGACAATACTCTCAGACACATGGTGTGACTCTTGGGGCTGGTCCTGTGCAGAGTCAGGAGATGGACTTTGATGATACTTGTGAGTCTCTTCTAATGCAGGATCACAGAGTTATATAATTGAATATATTGCATTAGAAGGACTTTAAAGATCACAAAATTTCAACCCAGCTGCCATGGGCAGGGACACCTTCCACTAAACCAAGTGCAGAGGAAAGTGAGACAGCAGCTGTAGTGAGTACCTGGAGTCCAGCAGGGTCAGCCCACTACACAGTCCAATATGGAGAGAAATACCGCATGGATTCTTGTTAATGGTAGCAGATGCCCTGTTCGGTTCCAGTCAACTCACACATGAAAGGGCATGAGGAACCTCTGAGAGGTGCTGCTCAGGCAGCTGCTGCCACAAGGAAGCATAATACAGTGAGTGAACCTGAAGATGGTTCCTTAAAAACCTGTAAATGTTAAAAAACCTAATCAATAAATCATAAGTATAGTCACAGTTTTCAACCCTACCAATTTAAATAACATTGCTAGGATGGATGTGAGATTAGAACCTCTTGGCCTGAAAGTAACACTGAATTTAGCTATCTTGAAGAGAGATAGCTGAAATAACCTGGACCATCACCCAAAATAGAGGCTGCACATTGTGGCCAGTGAAAAGTCACATGGTGTGACTGGCAATGCTTTATAAAGTGAATTATGATGAAGTACATGGCTGTGAACAGAACAGCAAGAAAAGAGGAAGGAAGAAAGAAAGAGAATGTCATAAATATTGGAAGAAAAACATACGAGAGAAAGGGGTATAAGTAAACAAAAACCACTATATTAAAGTAAATTTCTGGGTGGGAAAAAACCAAACAAACAACATGGAGAAGAAAAACAGAAATATTATTTCTTGATGGTGGATTCTTACTGTACAAGGGAAAACAAGACATATTCCCACAATGGATCACATGAAAGAAAGAACCAGCTCCATCAACCATTCTTCCAGCAGTCTAAAATTGGGGATGAAGAAAGTAAAAGAAACAACCAGGATGATATCCAGAGAGATCTGTTTTTTTAAGCCCACAAGCTGCAAAGCCAAGAAATACAAGGTTAAATGTAGGCCAGCTGCAGAGCTGGATGTGTCCCCAGTGAGCAGAACATGGGCTAGGATTTGAGAAATCTGATAGCACTTCAGATTTATCTTCCACTTCACAGTGCTGCATTTTAGTCTCACTGATGTGAAATAGAAATCTTTCCTACCTACCAAAACAAACAGTAAGAGGGAAAGTAATTTAGCACTCCAGAGATGCTGGTGTGGTTTGCTGCCAGTAAGACAACTGAACACCAAGAAGGAAAGGCCAGCTAGGTTTTCATTTTATCTGGGATTTCTCTGCTTGAATAGAGCCAGCAAAGCTCCTACAGCCCAAATATACTTTCAGTGCCAGAGTCAGGCCAAAGCTGGTGGGAGTGTTGTCACCTGAGCAGACACTGAGAGGAAATAAGCCATAAGGTGATGCTGGTGTTAATGGTGCCCAGCTGCCTGCAACCCAGCACTGTGCCTGCATCACAGGCTTCTAGCAAAAGGTATGCTAATCAATAAAATTTACAAGTGAATTATTTGGAAAAGTAATAGATAAACTATATACCTTACTACATAAAATACAAAATTTAATTCTATTTTTGAACTAGGAAGTCCAGCATGAAGATTATTTCGACTGTCCAAAGGAGCAGGGCAAGTCAACTCCCCTTCTCCCCCAGTGGAGACTGGGGGTTATCTTGGCCACAGTGACCACAAGGGGACAAACTTTAAAATCTCTGTTTTATGGTGGAAAAGTGCCAGCAAAACCTCAGCTATGGACATGAGGAGAGCAGTTAATTCAGGCTGCTCAGGGAATTAGTAAGTAAGGTCCCCTGGGTGCTGGAGTCCATCAGTGCTGATCACTTTTTAAACATCACCTCCATAGGCACAGGAGCAGGCAATTCCCAAATGTTGGGAGTCAAGCAGGTGAGGCAGAAAGCCAGCTTAGCTGAGCAGGGATTTTCTCTTGGAAATAAGGCAAAAAAGGAAGTTGTATGCCCAATGGAAGCAAGGTTAAGTGACATGGGAAGAATTCAGAGATGCTGCTTGCACTGTAGGGAGAAAATTAGTGAAGTCAAAGCTCAAGTGGAGTTGAATCTGCCAGAAATGTGGGGGGACAATAAAAAGAGCTTTTTCAAATACATTGACGGCGATAGGCAGTAGAGAAATATCATCATCCTATTCCAGGATAAGGATGGTCACCTCACAAACAGGGACAGAGACAAGGCAGAGGTGTTTAATGATTTCTTTGCCTCTGTCTTCAACACAGATGACAGATCAAGGGGGTCTCAGTGCCCTGAGCTGGAGGACCATGACTGCAGGAATTATCAACTCCCAGTGGACCCTGAAATTGTCTGAGGTCTGCTGCTTCAGCTGGATCTCTGCAAATCCATGGGGCCTGATGGGATTCATCCCAAAATTCTCAAAGAGCTGGCTTATGTCATTTCAAAACCTCTTTTGATGATTTTTGACCTGTCTTGGGAATCCAGCTGACTGGAAGGTGGCAAATATTGTCCTGATTTTCAAGAAGGGCAAGAAGCAGGACTCCAGAAACTACAGACCTGTCAGTCTTGCTTCAGTGCCTGGTAAAGTTATGGAGAAGATTATTCTGGGAAATATTGAAAAACAGTGAAAGACAACACTGTCATCAGTCACAGCCAGCCTGACTTCATGAGAGGAAAGTCCTGCTTATCAAACCTGATTTCCTTTTATGACAAGGTAAAGCACCCAGGTGATCAAGGGAAGCCAGTTGATGTAATCTGTGTGGATTTCAGTAAAGCTTTCAAGCCTTCCAGGGCTCCATCTTGGGTCCTGTGCTCTTCAACACCTTCATAAATTACTTGGGTGCAGAACTGGAAGGGATACTAAGCATGTCTGACACAAAACTGGGAGGAGCTGTTGACTCCCTCAAACGCAGGGAGGCCCTGCAGAGAGACCTCAGTAAATCAGAGGACTGAGCAATCAGCAACCATATGAAGTTCAACAAGGGAAAGTGCTGGATTCTGCCTGGGATGTGGTAACCCTGGATGTACAAACAGACTGGGGAACGAGGTGATGGAAAGCAGTACCATGGAAAGGGACCTACCTGGGGGTCCTGGTCAATGGCAAGTGTAATATGAGTCAGCAGTGCCCTGGCAGCCAAGAGGGCCAACCATGTCCGGGGGGGCATCAGGCACAGCATCACCAGCTGGTTGAGGGAGGGGATTGTCCCGCTCAGCTCTGCACTGATGCAGCCTCACCTTGAATATTGTGGCAGTTTTGGGCACCACAATATAAGAAAGGTATTATGTTATTAGAGAGTGTCCAAAGATGTTGAAGGGGAAGCCATATGAGGAGCAGCTGAGGTCACTTGGGGTCTGTTCAGCCTGGAGAAGAGGAGACTGAGGGGAGACCTTATTGCAGTTACAACTGCCTTGTGAGGGGAAGAGGAGGTTCAGACACTGATCTCTTCTCTGTGGTGATCAGGGACAGGACCCAAGGGAATGGTCTGAAGTTGTGTCATTGGAGGTTTAGGTTGGATATTAGAGAAAGATTCTTCCTCCAGAGGGTTGTTGAGCACCCAGGCTCCACAGGGAAGTGGTCACAACACCAAGCCTGACAGAATTCAAACAGCGTTTGGATGATACCCTCAGGCATATGGCATGACTCTTGGGGATGGTTCTGTGCAGGGCTAAGAATTGGACTCAATGATTCCTGTGGGTTCCTTTCAACTTGTCATGTTCCCTGATTCTGTTTTAAGCTGCTTGCCCAGATTTCTCTAATTTTCCTAAGTTTGTCTTTTCATTCACAAATTTCTAGTATAGACAGAAGAGGGTTTCTCATTCTGTTTTTCATGTAAAGCACAGCAATTTAGTAGGTAGACAGACTTTTTCTTTAAATAAGAGCATAGGTTGTTGCTGACACGAAGCAGATTAAAAGCAGAGGTATGTGTTAAAATAATTGCACTGCAGAATTCTTCAAATTTAACAATGTCCTTGTCAAAATATTTATAGAAGAATAATTTTTCTGAGAAGAAAGTTAAATAATCACATTATATGCTTCCATACCTTGAGTTTTGAGATAGGGTGTTTTAAAATAAAAAAAAAAAGAAAAGAAAAGAAAAGAAAACAAACAAACAAACAAACAAACCCACACCACCTTAAAATCCTGTACCAACAAGAAATCCCAATCTCAATGTAAAGACTCATTTCTTTAAGATTCCTTGCCAGATTAACCACGGACTTTATACACACAAAAATTCTGCTCTGGCTAGAGAAAATAATTGAAAATTTGCAAATAGAAAGTAGCTCTTTTTTTCAGAAAGTCAGAAAAAGGAGGCTTAGCATATGAAGCTAGGTGTAACCTTCACAATGGAATCACTGGAATATTCTTAACATATGACATATTTTAGGTTTTAAACTCTGCACCTTGTAGTCTCACTGTATTGGATTTATAGAGCATCAGACTGCTAGGCTTCCTGTTGTTTTTCCTGACACTTTTTTTTCAGTTTCAAGACCTTCTATTTGAAATTGGCAGAATCCAAACCCAGGTGTAGTAGTTGAACAGCTGCCCCACTTTTGAGATGAATGGTGTTTCATCCTCTAATGCACTCAGTGCCAACTGATGTAACACACTCTCCAGGTGCTCACAACCAACCTCCAGTCTCTCACCAGTTTCATCATGGGAAGACAAGGGCATTAAGTGTGGGAATGGGCTGGTGGGCCTGCAATAGCCTTTACCTGATGGTATGAAGGTCTTGCTTGCAAAAGATACGCCCAGCCAAAACCACTGCTATGAGCTGTGGCAAATGGCTCTGCTCTTGTTTTCACAGAGAGAAGCACAGTCCCACCCAGTTCTTCCCAACACTTTGTATTGGTGCTTCTGGTCTTGGCTTCTTCAACCTAACTCAGCTGGTTAGAGACTTCCCTTTACCAGGAGGGCAGAAATACCACCTGTTCCCTCACAATGTGAAAACCAGTTTCTCGTTACTTCGGTGAAAGCTTGGAGGAGGTGAAATCCATGGACTTCTCTGCTGAGGTTGAAGGTAAGTTTTCAGAGTGTGGATGTTTAGCAGGAGCAGGAGAGGTCTGATGAAGGCTTGCCCAAAAGTTTCACAGGCATGCGAACCCAAAATATTGCCATTTCCTTGAGTATCATTTCTTAGGCTGCTCAGTGTAGCCCCTCCTTTTGGTAACAGCAACTCTTGGTTGCATTTTTTCCCATTAGACAGAGTGCTTGGATGCCAGTAACTTCATTAACTGTATCATATTGCAACACAACATACTGCTTCAGTTCTTGTACAATGTTCAGCACTTTCATGAATTATATCAACTCTAGAAGAGTTTGATCTTGCTCTTATTGAAGTCAATGACAGGACTTTTCCATGAAACCCGATACATGCTCACTATCTATTTAATCACTCCTCAGAAAGCATTGAAAATATCAAGTGGCAGGAGGCAGGCGAGAGGAAGGTGTTGTGCTGACTCTGCAGCAGCCAGTTCTTGAGATCAGCCCCAGCATTAATGCTGAACGCAGCCGGAATCGACAGTGTGGTGGGGTTTGTCCTCCCCTCCCGTTTCCAACACAAGATCTAATTGATCTGCTGTCCAGTACCTGCTACTGGGGATACATGTTCATTAAGGGTAGAAGTGATCTCACTGTGATATATGGCATGTACTGCTCTACCTAGTGCCGTGCAGCTAAATTTCCCTTAGACATTCTTCCCTCCCCTGCTCAGTCTGGTAATCTCGGCTGAAGAACTCTCCTCAAGAACAAAATAAACTGTGAATTGCAGGCAACCAATTATGATACCAGAGCAGGAATTTGCTAGTGAGTTTCCCAGATGGTTTCATTATTATTTTTTTTTAACATTTTGGGGAAATCAGTGGGAGAGACGCTGGAAAATTCACACACACCTCAAACACTTCTAAATAAATGTAAACCCCTGGATATGTTCACTGATATGTTAAAGAGTTTATATAGCAAATCACTAGCTGTTCAAACATGTAATTTTGTGTTAACATGCCTAATAGGGCAAAAAATAGCATTGATTCAATAATTGGAGTATGGAAGGCTTTCCTTCCTTGTTTCCCTGTAGATTGAAGACAGCTTATGCACCTTTATCTGTCAAAGTTAAAAAAGTAAAATAAAGTGATCTTTTAGGAGCCCTTCAGCAGCTTGGCTCTTATGTTGTTCTAGTTCTTCCAACAATCACATAGTCTCACGAACAACATTATTTCCTGGCCAGAGGACTATAGAGCAAGCCACAGTTTCTCACGCAACCAGCTTCCTTGGACTCCTGAAACTCACACTACACCAGCAATGCTTTCCCCTGATGACAATTCAAAGCCTGGAGAGCTTCATTTTTTTACCCTATTTAAAAATAAATACGTTAGTTTTAGGACAAAAGTAAAAAATCTCCATTCTACTGTGCTGTGCAGTTCTGCTGCTTGGCATGGGCAGAGGGCTCAATGCACTGTTGCTGTGAGCAATGGGGAGGGCTGAAAAGGAAAAATCAATGCCATTTCTTGTTCAATTAAGTTCATTGTGATTCAGAACCACCTCCTCATACTGCAGAGCCTGCAAGAGATCAGTGCTGCAATCACTACCTTTTAACAGCTTGCTTTCTCTGTCTGGACTGCACAAGCCACTCACTGGCCGGGCATCACACTTTGCTCTAAGAAAAAGAAAAAATGGGGAAAAGAAAAATAACGTCCTTATGGGACCCTCTGAAATACACTGTCATGAATCATGGGTCTTCAGGTGGGCATGCCATGGGGGGGGAGAGAGGGCAGTTTTCTCAATGAGTCATCTTATTTAGGTGTCAGAACTACTGCTGCCTTTTTTAACCTTCAGCAAAAAGTTTTCTCTCCTGGCTGCCTCAACGAGAAATATCTGCAATACATATCTTACTGCTTGGTCTTGCTCAGGTTAAGCAGTGTGATGGTCTGTCTCAAAGACTTTTGGAAGTCAATAGAAAGATTCTGGGGACTCTGCTGGACTACAGATAGGATCAGCCCAGGAATCATGGGTTAGTAATCACAGCTATCAAGAGGTCAATGCAAAGGATTTTTAGGGTCCTTCCCACCCTCTTCCCCACTTTCACTATTCTAAGGCATCTGTAAAAAAAAAAATATATGTCTTTGCAGTAGAATGGGGTTACCTGGAGAGTTCCTAATCACAAAGCTCAGCCTGCTGAAGATACCAAGGTGTATCTTCATGGTGCAGGATGCCCCCTCAATGCCACCATGGGCACCAGCACCCCACAGGCCTGCTCAGCACCTCCAGAAAGAGGAGACCAGGATGATTGTGAGCATGTCTCACTCTAGTGACAGGACAGACAAACTACAGCAGCCTGCCACTTCCCAGTCTCCCTTTAATGGCTACTGCCTATTCCCCAGCTGGAGGGGGCTTGACTAAGGCCCTTGGGGTTTAGTCCCCAAATTACTAGGATCTAGCAGAGCAAACAGTTCAGTACAAAACCCAAAGATGAGAGTGATCGGGGTGGCACAGGCAAAGAACAACATGAGAAAGAGAAGTAATGTTACTAGGCAAAGGCCTTTGATGCTCACAAAGGTGGTTTTAGATCCTGGATGCATGTAAGCTAATGGCAGTGTATAAGTGATGCGTAAAATGTCTTAGTTCACAGCTATCCACATCCCCTTCCAGCTTTTTTATTGCACTGCTAGATGATGCTCAGGAGCAAGACAAATCCTCAAGGAGGCTGCTAGCTGTTTGGTTGCTCCATGCACTTATGAACAGCCACCGTGGAATTGCTCTTGACTTTTCCAGCTGCAATCACCTGCACGGCAGCTGACACATAAAAGTGATATTTGAGTGAACTGTGCCAATTGTGGCACGCACAAAGCAAATGTGCCCCAAATGCAGGCTCTGAACAAGGATGGGTTTTAGTGAATGTATACTTCTCTGCTCAAGTCATGATTTTTTGAAAACAGTTCCCAGTTCACATCAGAAAGAAGCTTTCTACTCAGACTCATGGGACTTATCTCTGACCTTTGCCAGTTTTCAGTGTCATAAATATGTTCCTAAAGCTAATAGTCGAGAAGGAGGGAGATGAAGAAGGTTCATGTCCCTCAGCATCTTTGCAAATCAGACTGCAGATGCATGTACAGATAAATCCTGCATTTCCTTGTCACAGAGCCCTTTTCACCTTTGTATACATTCTTCCTCTCAGATTTCATCCTTCCTAGGAAAGTGAGATCTCGCTTGAAGTTCTTGCAATGCCCGTGTGAGTGGCAGAACATCTGTCCTGGCAATGTTCTCATCAGCCCACAATTAATTAACACATTGGTTTCCTGCTCCCTAAATCCCCAAGTTCCCCTGACACTTTGGTTCTCGTGACTAAGGACTGATGAAGAAAAATTTGAAATGTAGAAGCAGTATCTTCCTATGACAGCTGGAACTCTGATATGGCTTGTTCTTCAAATATATGTTTATGCTTTTTTTTCTAGAACAAATCATATTGACTGTTATAAAGAAAACTCAGAGTGGTATTTCAGTTATTGAAGTCCTACTGTAACTGAAGGTTAATAGCTGCTGTGGCAGCAGATACTCTATAAATCAATGGCAGAAACACGTGAATCAGAATATCACCCCACTGAGGTACATCCCATCTCACTGTGGTCAATAGAAATTGTGCTGCCAATGTCCATGGAAGCAGGAAATGTTCACAAGTCAGCAACTTTTAATACTAGTTATTGATACATATTGAGGATATAGGGTTTATGCACCCAGTTTGTGTTCTGAGAATTGCACTGTTACTCTGGCATCAAAGCTTGGTTCTGAACCAAGATCCAGAACTTGGTTACTGGCATTTGCAATCAGAGAAGCCAAAATTATCATAATGCCATGGGAGTGCATTCAAGGTTATTATTGTGCACTCAGGATGACAAGTATCCTGGCCAAGGTATCTATTAAGGATGTCGGAGAGTGATCAGCAGCTCTGGCATAATACATACAGCTCATCACAAGCCTTCCAATTCCTTATGGGGTGTGCATTTCACCATATTGAAGCAATCATCAGAACAACCTCCAGCACTGGAGGTTTCCAAGACATGGCTGGACAGAGTGCTAGATAATCTAGATTCCCTTTTCTATGTAAGGTTGGACCAGATGATCTCTGGAGGTCCCTTCTAACATGTGTTGTCCTATGGTTCTGTGTTCTATGACAATAATAATTCTGGAAATCCACTACTACAAGCCTTTTCACAGCCGTTTTCTAAGTCAGTATACTTCCCTCGAGCCTATGATGAAAAGTGTACAACACTTCCCATCAAAGTAAAAGAAAGACCTAAGACTGGCCTTAGGCTTCTGCTTCTTGAAGGAAAATTTCAGTGGTAAAGAGCCAAGGACTGATACTGCTTTCTTCTGAGACTGCTTTACTGAAACCACGCTACTCTTCTGAAACATTCACAGGCGCTTTAAGCAAATCATGTGTCGCAAACATAATTGTAGTGGGTGTGAACTCCATCTGGCTAGAGCAGCTCAGGCTCACATACCCCCCTCAGCTTGCCTGGGCTCAGCAGCAATGCCAGTGCCACAATCCAATATAAAGGGGTCATGCTCATAAGATGCAGCTTTGAGTGAACACACAGGCATCCTCCTAAAAATATATCCCTGGGGAGTGCAGTTAAATGCAAACACTACTCTTTCTGTAATAGCGCTTTCTTTACTGGATTGGCTGGCACAAGCTGCTCACGGTCAAGTGATGTCTTGGTTTTTGAAGACTGCTTTTTAAAAGAATAAAGTACTGAAGAATGAACAGAAACACTAAGTTTTTCAAATGAACACAGTGAAGTCTGGTGTGCTGGTATTTCCCTTTGAAAATCCCAGAAGCTGGGTCTGAAGATTACATTATTCTAATACTTTTCAAAGTTAATATCAGATCATTTTTTCTGTGTCAAATACCTTAGTCAGCATTTTCTTTTTTTTTTTTTTTTTTAGAGATTCAGTATCAAGCAATAATATCCCTATTGCATCCACTCAGCTACATACTTTTTTCTTTCACAATTTTGTATTTGGAACCAGAGCACCAGTTTTTACTTTAAAAATATATTTTCACAGACATCAAATGACAATGATTTTCATGGACATTGTAAAGTGCCATTTGAGCACTAATTTCTAGACAGATGTGGGACAAATTCTGGTCTTGGATGCAAACCCTTAATTTTTTCTGCTTCGCTAAATTCAGACACATCCAGCCAGTAATGAAACCAGATATCTTATGAACAAGACCACCTAAAAAAAGCTTTAGAAGTCTGGGTGTTATTGAAAGGTATTTCTTTAATCCTACCTGTCACATTTTCAGTGTGTTCTCATCATTTTTCTGCTTAAATATAATCTTGGAGGATCATACTTCGAACAGCTATTCATTTATCAGCTAGGTTTTATATTTGCATGTATTTTTCTGTCTGGCCACCTTCCTCTGGGGAAGGTAGCAGCTGAAGACTGGGAGCCACAGCACAAACAAGGAAAACCACCTCTGCAGAACTGTAAAAATCTGTCAGTCTGTCCCTCCTTCTCAGGAGACCTCTGAGACAGGAGGGTGTGGAGACAAAAGTCACTGGCTCCAGTTTCCCATCAGCTTCACCAGGGCCAAGGTCTCCGGCTGACGATGAGGGAGAGAAAAAAGCAAACGGTCACCTCCTGGTAGAGGCGGTGTTACTGCAGGATGAGCTAAGACCGAATACATTTCTCAACACCCATGGGAGGGACTTTTAAATATCACCGTGATCACTGGACCCTCCCCTCCAACCTGAGCCGATGCTTAGAATAAATCAGTCTCTGACTGACAGCACCAAAGATTTCAGTTTTTATCCCTATTACTAGCCTGTAAACATGAAGTAAGAAGCCCATGGTGTGAGCTGTTTGAAGAGATATTTTGTATTATTTAACACACACACACACACACACACACAAAAAAAAAAAAAAAAAAAAAACAAAACAAAACAGAAAAAAGATGAAGGGAAAAATAATTGCTGAGATGCAGACAGCTTTGCCAGGGAAAGAAGCTCTCTGCTACCTTGAGCCGGCTGCCTCTTTTGAGGTTCAGCCATGACAGTCAGCCAGCCGAAAGCTAAATGAGAAAACACATCCTCTAAACGCGGTGGGTCCCCTTGTGGTAGATGATTTCGATGGAGCTGAGCTGGATTTAAATCAGCTGCCCAGCACACTTCTCTGTGCCCGCCAGCAACAGCACAGGGCTGCCTACCCAAAAATTCACCGAGCCCCTCGGGCACACGGTGCAGCCCACACTGAGCTCGTCGCTATCTCTGGCAGAGCTATATCTGGCCAGCAGCCGTGGGCTCTGTCCGTCTGCCTCCGCCACAGCAGTGATCACACACAGCCACGGGACGACACGGCCGCCAACCCTAACAAGCGGAGCATGAGGCGGCTGCCAGGATGGAGCCCTTTTTCTTAAAAACAAAGGCAAAATCGTGCTGATGAGCAATTTGTCCCAAGAGGGACTGAGCAGGGCCCCGTCAGACACCCCTCTCCTTAAATACAGACAGATGTCTCTTAGAGATGGGCTGATATTCAAGTGCCTTCTAAAACATTACACTGTCTAATACTATGCTGGGAAAAAAATAAAGAAAAAAAATAAAGAAAACAAAAGGACATTTTGATAAACAACTGTCCCCACTTCATTCTGCTCCCCAGCTCCCAGTAGAGCTGAGAGTGCTGCTATTTGAGATGGGCTGAAACCGCTGGCTTTTGTTCAGAATCTATAGTGCAATGGGCCCCTTCCTGGGGCAGGCAAGGTGGTAAGGCTGGAGCCAGGCTTGAATTTCAGACAGAGCTGGACTGCCCCAATAGTCAAGAACATTTAGAGGAATTTGGCCAGGCCCTTTTCTTCTCTGTAACTGATGCCTCTAGCTGTGAGATCTCTTTTTGTTGTGTCTTGGCCAGAAATCCCCCAGAAATGCCCATTCTTATGAGATTTGTGGCCAGATTGCCAGAGGCTCCAGTCATTTCAGCAGTGATGTACATATCAAAAGCCAGATATTAAACTCTTCCTGATTGTGCATTGGAAACTGCCCCAAAGTTCATTCCAAAGCAGATTTGCAGAGTGTAATGTTCAACACAAGCCTCTTGGAGCCAGCCCAACGTTTAACCTGATGTTATAGCTTGTCTGCCCTCAGAAAAAAAAAAAAGGAGAAGACAAAACGTAGCAGATATGAATGTACAAATAAGCCAATAGAGTTATCAATAGGGAAGAGGAGTGAAATGAGAAATTTCTCTTGCTGCAACCTCCACAACCTCGTGCTCCTGCAAAGGTGCCTTGTCTGTCTTAACAGCAAATGCACCCACAAATGGTCAAGCTGCCAAGAATTGGTAACTTCAGCATTTATATCCATGTACACCCACACTCCTTTCACCCTCTTCCTTTTTTATGCTGATAATGCACCAATTATGAGAAATAAAAGATCTTTTGGGCTATCTAACCCAACCCTCCTGGGAAAAGAATAGGGCTCCACATTTTGATATCTGCTTCATTCTCTCTGTTGCATTACAAAATCACCCATCACCACAGCAGCAAAGAGCTGGGTAAAAGTGTTTTGCCTTAGCTCCAGCTTAAACTCAAAACTTTTCTTACTTTGAAAGAGAATTTTATGCACACTGCTAAGCTTAGCCTTAGCCTCCTTGCCACTGCCAATGTCTTCGGGAGTGCGTGAAAGACGACCCTACTCTGGGCTGCAGCTTTATGGTGGAGTCAATGGAAGGGCAAGCTGCCAGGGGACATGGCCCCACAGCCTTTGCCTTGCACTTCATTCACTACCACATGCCCAGGTGCTGAGAGGGCTCTGGGAGCTGGCTGAAAATGAGCCTTTTTTATATTTTAATTCCTCAGGTTAGTTTTCAGCCAGCTCTGTCCTCTAATTCATCTCTCTGTCCATAGTGGAGATCTATAAATAGGAAGAAAAGGTGGAACAAAAAGAAATAATGTGAAGGTGCAGAGGAGACAAGCCAGCGTTTTCATCTGTGGGCCCAAGCTGGCAGCCAGTTTAATTACCCAAGATTATCCCTGCTTTTGAGTTGAAGAAACAATGGTTGGAGTTTCATGGTAGCTTTGAGAGGATGCACTTGCAGGCTGCCACTGAACACCTTAGGTAGATCTAAAGAGGCAGTGGCATTCACCATGACTATTTTGTGAATGGAGCTCTCAGCAAGGAAGCTTTCCCTCTTGCCCTCCGGTTTCCCTAATTTCAGTTGCACTACCATTTAACTCCATGCAATTGCTGTCCTTGCCAGGGGGAGCTTCAGGCATTTGCAGCCCATGGGGATCATGGGGACCCAGCCTGGCAGCTGCTATCTCTCTGCCGTTCAGGTCTGAGTATTGACACGTGGTTTGTAAAAGAGAGGGACCAACCAGCAGCCCAGCAGGTCCAGGGCCCTGTAGCACTGTTGACATTGTGGGACTGCAGAGAAGGGGGGACCTGGGACTGGGAGGAGAGGAGGCCAACAGTAGTTCTCAGTTCAACCAGTTTCACATGGCTCCTGGAGATGCTACAGATGGCTGGCGAAGGTCAGTGTTGAGCTGGGGGCAAAAACTCCACAGTGGAAGACCCATAGGAGAAGGTTGTAGGATTGGGGTTTGTCTGGTGACGTAGCACTGGGAGAAACCCATGCCAGCACCTTGAGGCCACTCTCACGCTGATGGAGGGGATGGCCTTGAGAAAGGTTTCGTGAGGGTGCCAGGCTGACAGAGAAATCCCAGCACAAGCCTTGTCCCTGGAAAAGCTCATTGGAGCCTCGGCCGGCCTCATCCCCTCCACCCAGCCCCACACCTGTAGCCTGTCCCCAGAGGACAGGATACGATGGCGGGGTGTGACGACCCCACCTGCAGATCAGCCCCACCGCGACTCTCCAGGGCTGCCCCATGTGTAACCCCTTTCCCCACGCCACCCTCTGCGGTGCCACAGCCGCGCTGCTGCCGCCGGGATCCAGCACCGGCAGGAAGGCCGGGAGAGACCATCCCCCCCTCCTCCGCACCCCCCTAGACCTCAGCCTGGGGGTGACGTCATGGTGGGGGAGGGGCGGGCAGGGGGAGGGGACCCCCGCACCTTCCTTTCCCCCTACGCGCTGCGCAGCGCGGGGGCTGGGCCGGCCAGCCCCGACGAGGCGGCCCCGGGGGCGGAGGGGGTTCTGCCGTGCTATCCCCACCCCCGGGGGGGTGGCTCCTCCGTCTGCGTGTATATGTGTGTGTGTGTGCGTGTGTGTGTGCGTGTGTGTATGTGTATATGTGTGCGTGTGTCCCCCCTCCCGACCCCGCATCTCTCCCGCCCCGGGGGGACGGTCCCGGCTGCCGCCCCCGTCTCCACCACATGGGGCAGGAGGAACGCGGGGAGGGGAGTTTCTCGGCGATTAATGGGGCGGGGGGACACGGGGAGAGCGGGTAAATCCAGCCTGTGATGCCTATAAATGGCGCTTCTCTTCCAAGGAGCACATTTATATTAAAAAAAAAAAAAAAAAAAAAAAAAAAAAGGAGGAAGGGGGGAAAAAACCCGGCCGGTGTCATCCCCCCACGTCAGGGCCGGTGGTGGGCGTGAGGCTGTACTTCCTCCGCCCCCTCCTAATGGAGCGAACCATTCCCAGCCAGCCTTCCTCTCCCTCTCCCGCTGCCTCCCTCTTCCTCTCCTTCTCCTCTTGTCTCCCCCCCTTGTCTGCAAAGTCCTCCGCTGCTCGGAACTTGTTGGCAATGTCTATTTTTCAGCTTTCCCCCACGTTCTCCAAAGTAACTATTTAAAGATCTGCAGCCGCAAATGGTTTTACTAAATGTAGGATGGGACTTAAGTTGAACGGCAGTTATATTTCTCTGATCCTTGCTGTACAGATAGGTAAGTGGACTGCCAAATTCCGTGTCAAGTTGAGCGCACCCAAGCCCGGCTGATGCATGCAGGAGCGAAATGTCGGGATAACCTGCGCGGGGGGCCGCGATGCGGGGCGGCGGCGGCGGGACCCCCGCTCCGCGCTCTCCGCTGCCCGCTTTCGCTTCGCGGTGACAGCCTCGCCGTTCGGCACGCTGTCAAGGCAGAGAAGTCCGCGGGAACCGATTTCTGATTCTTCTGAAATCACTTCTGTTGTTCGTTTTCCCGAATCGGTGCATGCTCGCTCGTACTTTGCTTTTTATTCCCCTCCCTTCCTCATTTTTTTCCCTCCTATTCTCTCCGTCCCCACGAACGATTGTATTTGTATCATGGTTTTCGGATATCCCCTGCATTTCTTTCCACTTACAATTTGATAACTCCAGTGCTAAGAAATTGCCCCCCTCCTCGAGGGACAGAAAAATAAGAACCAGCATAAAATGACTTTCGAGAGATATAGGTGTAAAGTTTTTTTGCAGAAAATCAGGGGACAAGCGCAGGGCTCTCTTTGGCAACTTGAAGGTCTTCCCATTTGCGGAGCAGCCTAAAATCAAACAAAACCCGTCATTAACTTTAGAAAAAAAAATCCTTCCAAATGTGTGAATTAAACAAAATATTTTTAAAAAGTCGCGGAGTCCCACTGCCCAATCGTTAATTTTGTGCTTGGGGAGGCACTGTCAAAAACCGAACGGGTCCAAAAATTTTCTATATATGCTGTTACTTAAAATAGAACAGATTTCCTTCCATGCCGGTATGTGTTTTTGTGTGTTCGTTGCTGGTTTTGTTTAATATCTCGGGGGTTTCGATGGTTGCTTTTGTTGGTTTGCTCTCTGGTTCATTTTATACATTTCTTTGCTGAAAATTTATTGAGTTATGGACATTAAACAATATCCAAATTAATGACTACTTTGATCCTATACAGGCAGATTTTAAAGATTATATATTGAATATGCATATTTCCGAACATGACCCAAAACTGGGCTTTAAGGAAAGAGGGATTATAGCATATCTTTTATTATCTAGACTGCGAGGTGTGAAGAGCCCTTTGAAAATATTTGCCTGCAAAGGAATTCTGATACAATTAAAAAAAAAAAAAAAAGCTCGGCATTTTTATTTAGAGATCCTTTTGCTCGGTCACCCTCCTCTCCATAAAACCTCTGCAGCATTTTATGGGTACCAAAGAGAGAAGAGGGAAAAAAAAAATGGAGGGGGAGGGGAGAGAATTTAAAAAGGGAGGCAAAATCCCTTGGACATCTCCTCATGTGGAAAAGGAAAAAAAATATTGCAATGAAATGTTGACCTCTGGGAAATGTGGTTAAATGATGCAAACCCCTCCATTCGTATTTCCATTCCATTTTAAATGAGGCTGAACTCTTCAGAAGGCCATTTTTTGTACTGTCAGAGAAAGAAGGGGAAAGGCTTTATTTGGATGTTATTCTTAATTTCAGTCCTTGCTTTTTTTGTTTATGTGTGAGTTCATTCGTTTGGAGGAGGAAGAGGAGGATTTTCATTCTTGTGTGTTTATTTGGTTTAAATGAGGAAGGATTTCAAAAGGCAGATAGACTCGCTGGGAAACGCCGTTCCCGGGCTGGCGTGAGCATGAGCAGTCATTCGGAAAGTTACCCCCAAATACTGCTGCACACCGCGGGGATGGTGGCGGTGCGGTGGCTTTGCGGTGCCCTGGGAGGGGACGGCTTTGAAGCTCGTGGAGGGCTTTTCTCCTCTCTGCTCCTCCTTCGGTATTTCGGGTAACCTTCCCCCTCCCTCGTCTCCATACACCTCCCCTTCCTCCCCGAAATCAGCTTCTGGTTGTCGGTGTGGGGTTTGCAAAGGGCCGTTTGCCTTTGCCCCGTCCTCGGTAGCGGCTCGTGTGAAATGGATGTTCTGCTCGTTCCCAAAACGTCTGTGCACCGGGGCTTATTTAAAAAAAAAAAAAAAAAAAAAAAAAAAAAAAAAAAAATTAAGGAGAGAGGATTGGAGCTGTCCGAAATCACCAACATTTTGGGAGGTGACCGAGGTGGGGGGGGTGGGAGGGCGCGGGGGACTGAGTCTCGGCGAAAGGGACAGGAGGGATGGACCAGTCGCAGGACGCGGGACCGGCTTTTGGGAGGGGGCCCGGTCCGTCATGGAGGGCTCCTGCGGTCCTTCTGCATTGCACATTACTGCACACTCTTATCTCGGAATTGGGGCGGGGGGTGTGGAAGGTCGTGGCCACTGCAAGGCACAAACGACCTAGTTCAAGAGAAGTCCCGCTGTCTTTTAACCAGACAGGACCCTTGTCTATCCGCTTTTGCTTTTTTTAAAAAAAATTTATTTGTAGTGTTTAGGGCGGCTTTGGACCAGGGGTATCCTGTGCGGAGGGAGCGGCGCGGGCAGACAGGGCCAGGCTGCCCCTCGGGAGAGAGGGATGCTCGGCTCGTCACTGGTCCCAAACCAGATCTTCTCCCACACCCCGCCCCGGCCTGGGGCAAGGCTCCTTTTCGAACCCCATATTTTCAACGAAGCCCGACACGTTTTTGGAGGAATTCGCGGCAATTCCCCCTCCCCTTTCCCGCTGTAGCTGCCGGAGCGGGATGGCGCGGGTTTTATAGGACATGGTTTTACCCTCGGGATGGTCCTCGGTTCTTCTCTATTTGTTTGCCTGGCTTTTTTTTCCTATCGTAGCCAATGTCTGGAGCCTGCTGGGGGTTTGATATGACGGCTGATGCTGGTGTGTGTGTGTGTGTAGAGGGGAGTGGCCACCAAGTCATGTTAGCGATGAATCAAACAGCAAGAGGGGGATTTGGGTTGAAACAGTCTCTTTTGGAGTCAGCCATTTAGCTTGTAGCTGATACCCGGCAAAGAAACACACACACATCCCGTCACAGCCATGCTGTGGGGACACGGGACTGGGGGATACCCACCCCAGTACCCGACGGTGTCGCGTGGGCGGCAGGGAGCCTCCCGCCCCTGCTGGCCGCAGCGGCATCCCCCAGGCCTAGGGACACCACGGCGTCCCCAGCTCCTGTCACGGGCAGGAGAGCTGTTGTGGATCAGCCCCCTCGCCGTGCCCTGGTAGCCCAGCTCGCTGGGCTGCTGCGGTTGTGTGCGCGATGCTGTGCGCGACACAGGCCGGGCCGTGGGTCCTGCGTCCCGTCCCGTGCCCCCTCGGGACACACGGCAGGAGTCATCTCATGCATCCCGTAACTCATTTTTTTCCCCGTTTGCAGGCGGTTGTTCTTGTGTTGGTTACTGTTGTATTGAACCGAGAGCCCTTTCCTAGAGCCATCCCGAGGGATGCCTGGGGCTTGGGGATTGGGGGACAGGGGCTTACCCCGGCCTTGTCCCGCAGACGCAAGGCCAGGCTGACGCCCCAGCAGCTGCCTGCTTGACTTCGCGGTTCCTTCTTTGAGTGTCTCCATCGCAGCTCTTTCTCGGGATTTTTTTTTTTTAATTTATTTTCTTTTTTCCCGCTGCGCCTTGCTCAGTATTGCCCTGCGACCCGGGAGGCGACAGGGAGCGTGTCCGTGTGCTTGTGCCTGCTGCTTCAAGGCGGAATTTTCTAACAAAGGACCAAGTCCTTGGAGAAGCAGGCAGCGCATCTTCACCTCCCCTTCTTCTCGTCATTCAAATTTAATAAAGAAAAGAAAAAAAAAGGGAGGGGGGGAAATTAAAAATTACTGAATTCAACCCTGCTAAGCCACGGGCACCGTACCCTTCGGTACTAAAAAAGCAAAGGGCGAAAAGCCCCTGTCTCACCTGGTCGACTGCCCGATGGCGACCCTGGCTCGGTCCCACCGCCCCCCTCCTGCCCCAGGTCGCACCTTTAGCAATGCAATAGGGGGCGGGAAGGGAGAGCGGAATGAAGGGGGGGAAGAGGCGAGTGGGGGGCGGGGGGGCGGGCGGGCGGGGGGCCGGCGGTGCTGACCTGTGCCACTGCCCCCCCAGCGTACCTGGTGCAGGCGGTGAGAGCGGCGGGGCGGTGCGATGCGGTCTTTAGGGGCTTCTCGGACTGTTTGCTGCGGCTGGGCGATAACATGGCCAACTACCCGCAGGACCTGGACGACAAGAGAAATCTCCAAACGATCTGCGCGTAGGTCTTTCCTCTCTCCTTCGGGGCCACGGGGGGAGAATGGGACTAGGGGGTCACGCTGGGCTGGGCAAGGGGGGCGAGGCTGGATGGTGGAGGGAGGGAAGGAACAGAAGTAACGCGGGGTTTATGCTTTGGGGCTGGATTCTGTGCCCCCAGGGTCCCTCCAAGCGCACTGCCGTGGGGACAGGCCGGGCTAGGGGAATAGTGAAGTCTGGAGGGAATTTTTACAATGTCTTTTTTATTTTTTTTTGTCTCCGTGAATCTGGGGTGGTTTGTTTGGGACTTCACGTCCCTCCCCTCCTTACTGTATTTTTTTCTTCCCCTGCTTTGCACTGTGGTGCTGACATTAGGTGCTCGGGGATGGTTATCCCTTTCCTTATTGCTGCCCTCGGGACACACGGTCACTGGCAGGCTCCGGGGTTCCCCCGAGCGCGGAAGGCAGAGGCAGGCCCGGGGGAGGCAACCTACCCTGGCTGGGGACAGTCGGCGCTGGGGAGGCGATTCCTCGGAAAGCAAAATGTAATTAAAAGGAAGAGCCCAGCCATATGAATCACCTAGCGGCAGAGGGGTACCGTCCCAGCGGCGTCTCTCCTCCGCCACCTCCGTGGCCCCGGGAAAGCCCATTTCCCCCCTAGTTTCTCCCCGTTCCCGGCACAGAGAGCAACAGGAGGAAGGGGCAAGATAAAGGGCAATAATAATACCAACAACAATAATACTACTAATAATATAGTGATGATGATGAAAACAACAATTAAAAAAATTATAAAGGGAGAAAAAGAGCTCGCCTTGCAAAATTGGCAGGAACATCTTCCCAATTCCTCTCTGAAACTGGAGGAACCAGGACAGCTGGAGGAGCCCTTACATTTAGGGTAATTTTCCCCAGATCTCGGGGCAACAGTGGGAGGGAAACCTAGGACAGCTGCCGGGGGCCATGGAGCCGCCAGCTTCGACCTTGCCTGCTGCTCTGCGGGTCTATAGGGAGGAAGAAACGGGCATTTTCGATACGTCTGGCGGGGCTGAAAAACACAAAAAAAAAATTTTAAAAAAACCACCTCACACGAAAAAAAACCCCCACCACAAAAAACCCAAACCCAACCCACCAGCCAAAAAAGCCCCACAAAACAAACACCCCAAAACCAAAAAA
>NW_020955730.1:182942-197292 GCF_003031625.1 Empidonax traillii | reverse complement strand
AAAGGAAAGGAAAGGAAAGGAAAGGAAAGGAAAGGAAAGGAAAGGAAAGGAAAGGAAAGGAAAGGAAAGGAAAGGAAAGGAAAGGAAAGGAAAGGAAAGGAAAGGAAAGGAAAGGAAAGGAAAGGAAAGGAAAGGAAAGGAAAGGAAAGGAAAGGAAAGGAAAGGAAAAAAGAAAAGGAAAGGAAAGGAAAAAAGGAAGCGACTCTGTAATACTCCTCTCTTCGTACCTAGAGATTTTTGAGTCAAACACCTACTAAGGCTGGCACCTCACTGTAAATGCTGGGCTGCAGTTTACCTTGTGTCCTACATCAGAAATAAATACCCAGAGGCAGCAGCGTCCTGACATGATGTTCTTTTACCCTGCAGTGCCAGACCAGAGGTGGTCCTGACCTGTAAAAAGTACCTATTTTCCAAGAACGACCCTTTTCCCGACCACATCCCACCACCCAATTGTCTTCGCCCTGTGCTGGGATGTATATTGAAAGAAGATGGTGAAAGATTTAATTTTCCTTTGGGAGATGCAATTACAGCAGAAATACTGCAGGAGAGGCACACTCTCAGACTCTGGCTTCTCAGTATCTCATTATTTATTACAAATGTAGCAAACATTGGGAGTCTACAACCAGCTTAAGAGTGCTCATAAATTAGATGCTATAGGACTACTTTGGGGGGAGGGAGGGAAAGGAAAAGAAAGAAAATCGAGATCCAGAGTTGCAGACGTCTGCCTGGAGGCATGGGGGAAATAGGAGGCGGAGGGGAGATTCGGGGTGGGTTTCGATAACACAGACGTGGACAGGAAACCTCCTCCCGCCCCCTCCTCAGGTGGGGCCATGGGACGGGTTCTGCCCTGGCGACAAACCCCGGTCCAGTCCCCGTGAAGAAGGGAATTGAAAGGAAAAGGGAAAACGTGAGGTAATTGCTGGAGAATATCCTTAGGGGAAGAGAATCCCTTCTCTGCCTAGAGACCCCATGCCATGGATAAGGGGTCCCTCCCACCGCCTCGCTGCGGGTCGGTACGAGGCGCCTAGGAGGGACGGAGAGGGGAAGATGCTCCTTCCTCCTTCTCCTATTTTTTCTTCTCATTCTCCTCCCTTCCTGCCCCTGCAGTAAGGGCTCGCTCCCGCCCAGGAGGATCCCTCCAGAGGGTTTCTAGCGCCACACCGGGACCCTCCAGGATACCACCTCCTGCCTGGGAAAAGCGGTGCCTTTCCCACCCCGTCCTGCACGCTCCCACCGGTGACGAAAAACCCTTGGGACTAGCCGGTGGGCTCCTAAACTGGCTTCTGCCAGCTGAGGGGTCCATGTCCTCTCCCCGCTTCAGTCAAAGACCCCTCCGCCAGGGACCCAGCAAACCAATTCCTGCACCAGCCAGCCTGGGCTGGTGCCGAAGGCGGGGTTGGGAAGAGGGGACACCCGAAACCACAGCCAGCGGCTCCTCCCCGCCTGGCGCCAGCCTCCCTTCAAGGCTGCGCCGTCGGGAGGTGGGGGCGGCGGCCCGAGGGGGCGGCCCGCTCCCTGGAAAGGTGGGCGCGTGCCTGTTCTGATGCCGGCTGCTCTCCCCTCCTGCAGGTACTGGGATGATTTCCACGCCTGCACCCTCACAGCGCTCACCGACTGCCAGGAAGGAGCGACAGACCTCTGGGAGAAACTGAGACGGGAATCCAAAAACCTCGATTTCCAAGGCAGCTTATTTGAACTGTGCGGAGGCGGCAGCGGCGCGGCACCGTCCCTCCTCTCGCCGGCCTTGCCCCTGCTCCTGGCGGCTCTGTGGGCCGCCCTAGTGACCTGGCTGCCTTTCTAGGGGGGCGAGCACACTCACACCCACACCCTCTCCATGTGCTGGATCTATAGAGGAAGTGTCCATCCGTTGCTTTGGGGACGTTGTGCTTTTCTGTGGTTGATGATGATGATGATGGTGGTGGTGGTGGCTGATGATGGTGAAACACCCATGTAGGACTGTGGAAGCGTTCTCCCTTTATTTTTTTGTGTTTTATTTGCCAAATGTTACCAAACAGGCAGCGGCACGCAGCCCAAATCGGACCTCAGCTTTACTAACGCTTCGAATCAAAAATAGAAAAAAAATATAAAGAAATAAACTCGAGCCCTCGTTGTGCAAAAGCAATCTCAGGAACGGCTCTGGGCCACCTACTGCTAAGGCTGTAACCGGCCGGGTACCTCCCGGCGAGCCACGGGCTCCGCTAAAAATGTGGCAGTGTGCGAGGCGAGAACCAAAACCGCAGACAGAAAAAGGCACTGGCGAGAAATCCAAGGTAGATGTCCACGTGTGAAGCATATGGTGAATAATTCACAATCTCTCATCTTTCCTCCACAGTCGCTTGTTTTTTTTGGTCATTCCACTGCAAAAAATTTTAAAAAATAAATAAAAACATTTTTCCTCAAGGGGAAAAGAAAGCGAGAGAGGGAGAGAAAGAGAGGGAAACGAACAGTTAAGAAAGGAAGGAAGGAGCAAGAGAAAGACAGACGTGTCTAAATGCCCGGAGGAGTGAAGGAATGCTGCTAACATCTCTGAGAGTTTACCTTTACTTGCTGTTCGAAGGCATCTTTCCGAATTCACTGCCTTTAATTTTTTCCTCCTCTTTGTTTTAGATGTTACACATACCAGTAAAATACCTGAATATCCAACCGTAGAGATCACAAAAAGGGGGCTTAAATGTAAACCTAAAGGAAAAAAAAAACGAACCAACAACAGCAGCAAAATGATTTTGAAAAAAAAAAAAAAGAGCCTTGATTTTAAAAGAGATGAAAAATGTAATTTAAACAAAAGTTTATTATAAAGTCAATTCAGCAAAAAAAATAACAAAAAAAGATTTGCTACAAAGTATAGACAGAAGTATAAAATAAAAATTATTGTTTGAAATGAGGGTGTCGTCCTTTTTATAAAATATGCCTAGAATATCTTGGAAAGGACAGGGCTTTTAAGGCAAGGAAGTCTCAATCCTGAACCCACCCCTTGACGAACATGGCAATTTCAGTTCAAACAAGGACAGGGTGGCTGAGTCGCTTAGTCGGAGCCTTTCTGCCTTTTTTTTTTTCCTTCCTTTCTTCCCCCCCCCCCCCTTCATTAATTTGTTAAAAATACGCTATAATTCCTCCCACTCTCCTCCTCCTCCTCCTCCTCCTCTCGAAGCTGCGAAGCGCAGCACCCCCGTTTCCCAGCCGCCCGGGACTGGCGAAGGGAGCCCCCCGCAGAGGAGGGGGCGGGCGGCGCGGCTCTCCCGCGGGCGCGGAGCCGTGCGGAGCCCCGACGGAGGGAAGGCAGCAACCACCATTAAAGAGGAGGCTGCGGAGCCGGAGCCGGGGCGCAGAGGAGTCTTTTCATAATTAATAAGGCAGCTCAGCCGAAGGAGCAAGGGGAAGGGGGGGACGGGGTATTGATTTCGCAGCAGAAGCTGCTCTAACCTCGGCTATTTATAGGCGCCTGATGCCTTTATAAAGAAATACACATCAAAGAGTAAACACGTCCCTTTTACTTATAAAGCAAGAGCCCAGCTGGCGACCGGGGGTGGGTGGGTGGGTGAGTGGGGTGATGGGGAGGTAGGGGCCACGAATTGGTGCGAGGTGATTTATTCGAGTGGGGAGCCGTTGCCTGTGCAGTAGCTCTCTTTGCCGATGTGTAGGGTGGCAGGGTCTCTCCTTCGCCCCCTCTCCCTGCTCCCCTCCCTTCCCAAGGTCCGCAATGTAATGTGTAAGCAATAGCAAATGTAACAGTTCATAAATCAAACAGTGGGTCGCAAGCCAATCTGCATTTCCCAAACGGATTGAATCCCAGCAACGAATGTGCTCAAGAACTGGAGCCAGGCGCCTTTACCACTGGAAGCAATGTTGATTTTTTAATGATAAAATACATTATGCGCGTGTTAGGGGGGCTTTGCAGAGCTCAGCCTCGCTTCGGCAGACACAGGTCTGCTTGAATTTCGTTTTCCTTTGGCCTCCCTCTAGACTCAGACCCCACCACCACCAAAGCAAAAGGAAAACCCTGGAGAGCAGAGCTTTGTTTAAGTGGTTTGGGTTATTTTCCCTCCCCACAGAGGATCTAGACCTAAATTGATTTTTCTGTGCACATCTCTGTATTCATGAGGTCAGGCGCTGCTGTTATGGTTTCCCTGTAGCACGAAATGCCAGATGCTGAGGAGAGACGGAAGAGAGAGCCCTTGCTGGGGTACGGGGGGCTCCGCAGCCTGCTGTCTACGCCGGCTTGGGCCCCGGGGACCCCCGCCGGCGGCAGCCTCTCTCCGTCCCGGGGTTCCCTGGCGCAGGTCCCTCCCGCTGCCGGCATTCCCACCGCCCCCGCCTTCCCGGCTGCTGGACAGTGCCCGTCCGTCGGGGAAAGGTGGAAGGGAACCTCCCAGCTTTCCATCTCACCCCTCACAAGAAAGCTGAGGGGGCGTAATAAGGGGGCGATTTCCAGCTCGTTAGAGGACTCGAGTTATCTTCGCGTGAGGTTCTGTTACTAATGGATAATCTCTCCGTAATTAGCACATCCCCCAATTAGCCCTCCATCGAGGAGGATAATAAACGGTGGCAAACCGGGGAAAAGTAGCCCAGGGGATTGAGAAGAAGCCCTGTGGTCTTGCCCGGGCCCCTTCCCTCCCCTCCTGCCTCCCCCTGGACTCTCCTGTCTGGGGCTTCTAATTGTCGGCTGCTCATTCCCGGGGCGCAGACCGGCCACCGGGCCTCCCATGCTAACCTAGCAGCACACCGGGATTTCCCGCACAGACGGCAGAGAGCGTAGAAACCCTGGTCCCGCCAGCTCCGCTCCTCCTGGGCAACCGGCAAGCGAGGCACTCTCCGCCGGCAGCTCCGTGTTTTTTTTCGGGGAACATAAGCAATCAACAAACTACCCCTCACCTTCCCCCCATTCATTCTATAGAGCCCCTCAGTGCGCGAGGCATTGGTTGTTCCCTTTTCTGCCCCTTTCAGGGTTATTTCTGAAGCCTGCAAGCAAAGCTTCGATTTTATATTTTTTTTTTATTATTTTTTTTTCTGACCCCAGGAGCGGTTGCTCTGCCTTGCCTTGTTGTGGCCTTGTTGTGGCCAAGGAAACATGAGCCGTCCGCCAAGTCCTAGAAAGGGACTGAGTGTACTGGATTTGCCTCCTGCCGCCTTGCACCTGTAGGGTTTGTAAGGGCTGCGGGGGAAGGCTGGGGTGTCGCTTGCCAGGCTGGTCCCACTGCCCCAGGCAGCAGCTGCTGTAGCAAGAGCTGGAAGAGGTTCAAACTTCTGAACATCCCTTCTTAACTCCTGGGCAAACGTGAGCTGGTGAACTGGAGAGGGGAAAAAATGCAATAGAAAAGCATTTAAATGTTGACAGAGACCACAGTAAAATTATCCCCTGCTTAAAAAAAAAAAAAATCACACACACACACACACACAAAAGGCATAAATTGAGATCAACAGGGAAAAAAATCACAGCCAGAACAAAAAACAAGACAGAGCATTTCTAGCTGGCTGGATAATCGGAAGGCTTGCAGCCATTGCGGCTCTGCCTGCCCTAATTCCTGTTCCCCGGCTCCGACTGAGCAACCGCAGCCCCGCAGTCCCCGGAGGGCCGCGGGGAGCTGGCTCCTTCCCCGGCAGCGCTGGATGCACCCGTGCTTGGCGGGCGGCTGCTCTCCTCCTGCCTCCCCCTTTTACCAGCCTGGCTGAGCCCTGAAGGCAGGGCTGAACCTTGCCCTTCCCTGGGCTGCCCTCCGCTACGGCAAGACTCTGCCAGCACTGGGCTGAGGTGGTGGCAGTCGATTCTTTTTGCTTTAAAGGGAGAAAAAAAAAAAAATAAAAAGGTCCTTTCCCATCTGTTCAAAGGCTGTAACAGGGAGATGGTGGAGCGGGCCTGTGCTGGGAGAAAAAGCTTGAGTACAAACACACAAAACTGAGGAAAACCTAGATATGAATGGTAGTGAAGGCAGAGTGATTGGTGCTTACAGAGGGAGCAGGGAAGTATAGTATAAAAGTAAGCTGCAGTACTCACTTCACAGGACTTTCTGGTGGCTATATCTATGTTTTGGAAGCAGCAGCCAGATACTGTTGGTTCCTGGCTCATTTGCACAGTCTAAGGATGAATAGATTGGTGACTCTTCAAGCCCACTTCCTCTTCAGGGCCCTTTTAAAATCTGTGCAGTTGCTGTCCTGCCCAGTGAAACCCAGTAGATTCTGTGAGGGGCTGACAACCTAAGGAGAGAGACACCAGTTCAGCCTTCCTATTCATCAGGGCTGATTCATTAATGATTAGTGCCATTAGGTCTACTACAGCAGTGCCTGAGGGCCCCAATTAAAGGAAAGTGAGCTTGTTAAATCCAGAAAGCCAGATTCTCCCTCTGTTACTCCTGCCTGATGCAGAGGTAGTGCCTCCAGGGTGGGCAGCAAGAATAACCCTGGCTTTCTAGGTATGCAGCTTCTGTGCCTTTCCCTCTCCCTCCTCCCACTTTTCCCTCTCTTTCACCTTAGCTGCAGATCCTGCTTACAGGGTGCTGTAGAGTGAGGCTAGTGCAGGAGTTGGGTAGCAGGACTTGCAAGAGGAGGTGGCAAATCAGGTTATTTTTCTGAGCCACTTCTTTTTTCATCACAAGTGGGTTTGGGTGGGGTTTTTTTTTGGTTTATTGGGGGTTTTTGTGGCTTTTTTTTTTTTTTTAGCAGGGTTGGGGGCAGGCAAAGTGATGGGGACTGCAGAGGAGTCTGTTACAAAATCAGATACGATTTTAGCTGTCTGAAAGGGCTCCTTTAGGCTACAGGCAGCTGATGATCAATGATGCTGTTGGCAAATGTGCCTCCAGCTGGCTACTGTCTCTCTTGAGGGACAGTTTCAACCCAAGGCTCATTGCAATGGTGATACGGCAAGGGGCTTTCATTTACTTTGGGCTAAGGATCTTCTGCTGCCCAGTTCCACCAGTGAGAAGAAAAGCTGGAGGTGATGTGGGAGAGTGACAACAGCATTGTTATTGGTGAGTTATTGGCTGTTCCTTTCCCCTCGAATTACCGTGGTGGGTCTGTATTAAAAGATTTTGCTCAGAGCCCCATACTCCTAAACTGTGGTTTGCTAACAGATGGACAGACTCTGCTAGCAAAGAGCTTTGCCTTTCAGGAGGTACTGAAGAAATAGGTTTAAGTGGATCGAATTATCAGAAACCCAGCCTGTGGCCTGTGCCCTAGCTTTTTAGGCTTTATTGTTTGTTTTATTTTGTTTGTTTGTTTGCTTATCTCCAAAGCTGATATAAAAGAAAGACGGAAACAGCCTCCCGAAGGTCAAGGTGAGACTGACCATCATCTGAGTGCTGGTATTCACCAACAGCAATAAATCCCTGTCCCCAGGTGCTGGAAGTCTCTTCAGCAAAAAAACACAGCATTACTGCAGGGGCAAACAACTCATCCTGACCTTTACACAGCCATTCTTTGGGAAAAAGTATCACCTGAAGTCAATATGCATTCTGCCTAGGTAAGGATCTTGTATGCTCAGTTTTACCTCAAACAGGAATGTTATTCAAATATGAACTCCAGGTTCATGCCACCAAAATACAAAGTGCTTGTGTGTGTATCATGCTTTGCACCTTCAGGTTTCTTGCCTGTGATATCAATTTATTAAGGACTGTGAAAAACTTACTAAATCTCTGAAGCATCAAATATCAAATCTGCAGACACTTTTTTTGCTGTGAAGCAGCCTCAAGAGTGGATGGGCAATGCATCCTTTAATATCACTGGAATACCACCAATTTTTTTAACACTTTGGAAACTATTGGATATTCAAATTAATGGAGGGAAGAAAAAAAACCAAACCTCAGTCAACCACACTAGGAAAAAAAAAAAAAAGAAAAGAGACAAAAGAAGGCATAAGAAAGAAGTAATCACGTATATTGATAGGAGTTGTTTTAATCAGATTTATATCACCTTAAACCATCTATTTTGCTGCAGACACTGTCAGTAAGTTTCCTTTAAGTACATGGTCTAATCGTGCCAAATGCACCTCTTCAAGAGGCAAACCATGTGTCTAGTATAGCATCTCTCTTTGTCAGAATTTCTATTAGTAGTATCATAAGTACAAGAAGTTTTGAAGTAAATTACCAGTTTGGTATTTATGCTTCTTTTAATGCATTGTGTTTTGACTGGATAGTGTAGGAGGTTTTTTCCATTCCTTTGCTCCCTTGGGGCACTTTCAATTTTCCAGTCCCCTGGCACAAGCTGCCTTTTGCAAAGGAACAATTCCTGTAAAGCCACTGCCTTGTTTTGTTTCCCATATTCTAAGAAATCCTTAAATTATGTTGTCAGATAAAAAATCCAGAACATATTTTGTTGGCATGGAACATTGGTCACATTAGTTTCACAACGCCTCATTGAAAGATCCAGTATGTCAGAAAATTGTCCTAAGCTTTGCTTTTCATTGAGGCTTAATAGGTGCCCTTGTCCCTTTTACTAGACCTGTGATGCAAGACTTGGTTTTATTCTGTTGCCAAGACATTTCATTTGATCTCTTTCACCTTTACTTCTAGTGTCTATTAAATGGGAGTAGCACTTTGAGACATTTGGTGAGTGAAAAATGCTACATGAGGAGGTGGGCATTATTAATTAGAACAATCATTTTATGTTTTAGCTTTCATCAGAAGAAAAATGCCTGGATTGAAGTGACGACAACAAATAATAGGTAAAGAAATCTCCCCTGTGGCTTCATAGATCTGCTATATAACAGAAAACATTCAGCCCTGGGTGCCCAAGAGTTGTGGTTCACATCTCCCTCTGAAGAAGCCTCATCTTAAAGGATATTGTAGCATACCACACTAATGCAGATGCTGCTCTGCAGGCATTTCTGGCTGTGAATTTCAGGCTGTGCCCTTGGCTAAGCTGTCGAGGACAAGTTGCAATACCTGTCCTTCTGGAAGAGATTCCAGTCCATTTTCAGCTATGTCTCTCACTGCTTGCAAGCTCCCTGTTTTGCTGTGCATCAAAGGTCCATTTAATTACTTTCCCTCTCTTTTCTTTAGGTGTTGGTGATTTGCACTCTCTCCAACTAAATCAGATATCTGGCACATCAATGCTTAGAAGGCTTAGGAGAAGAAGAAAACACCAATATTTCACTGAACACATGAAGTCACACAGCTCCACAGAACTCCCAGTCTCCATTTTAATGTCCACGGTAGCTAGTTTGTTTTGTTGTGGTTTTTTTTTTTTTTTTTCTATCAGATGACTGATTTCAGTTTCTCTTTGAATCCCACCTGTGTGAATAGCTTGTTTTTCTCCCTAGCAAGTGTTAACAAGGAACTGCAAGGGTTTTGTTCAGGCTCACCAGTCAGGCAGCCCTGAGGTGTTTGACTTCTAGGAAAAGCCACAGCAGGAACAAGCGAGAGCCAGCCTACGCACCAGATACAGCTTTTACTGGTCTTTAGTTTATGTTCCAGCTCGTGCTTGTGTTAAATGGATCGCCGTTAGCAACTGTAATACAGACAAACACAAGGAAGAACAAGCTGGACGCTTCATCACGGAGCTGCGCTTGGAAGTGATGGCCTATTGTAACGCAGATTCACCCGCCACAGTGGAGCTGTGCCAGCTCATGGCAAGTTAGGACTTGCTCCTCCCTCTTTAGTCCATGCTCTGTAGTTCCCGATCTCATCCTTCGTGTGAACTGGATCATGCAAATGGGGGCACTGAAGTCACGGGGAAGTTGAGTAGAGTTCTGCATGAGCACTGGCATGAGAAGGAGCAGCAATTAGCTCTAAACTCACTCTGCTGGCTTGTTGTTTCTGAGCTCTACCCCTGCTGCTCTGTAGCTGGAAGACTTTTGCTCTAGAAGATGGGGAGAAGAACATTTTGCTCATGCTCATATTAATCAAGTCATCTTATGAGCTACTGAATCTGTGAAATTGTATCTCCTGTGGAGTTCAGTGGTAATGACTGTCTCTGATGTGGACTCTCCGGTGTCTAATAATACAGTTTTGTTTCTGCAGCGGATGCACTTCCAGCATTTTTTCTCCTCTGCCTGCCTACTTCCACAGCACATGTAGGCTGCTGAAACCTTTGAGACTTCTATCCCCTGTCAAGTTTGATCAAACTCAGCTCACAGGCTCAAAAAATTATTTAGGAGGGACCGACTGGCACTTGCACAAGACAGTGTGATCTCATAAGCCTCCCTTGCTTGGGAAACTAGGCTACCAGCCTAGCAACAGGGGAAAAAAATGCCATCCTGCTAGCAAAAAGGACCTAAACACTGGGAGGAAAGAGGGGAGGTGGGAAAGTGAAACTGTTTTGAAGGGAAAAAAATAACTGCCTTGTGGCTGCAGAGTTCTCATACATTTAAAGGGCCAACCTTGGAGACACATGCTGGAAAATATTCTCCAGGAGATGATAAGCTCTCTTGTGAAAACTGGTAAGGGAGAGAAATCACATGGACTCATCTCACCACCAGGCATGCTAAATGGATATCTGTATGGTAAAGATTGTCCCCAGTGGTACCTGTTTCCCTCTGTGGACTAGAGGAAGCCACAGACACAACTAGCATGCAACTCATGTGCCTGCAGTATCTAAAACAAGGTGGGTCCTATCCCAAAGGGAATGGTCTTCTTACCGCTATGTCCTTCAGACCAAAGTTTTCCATGGTGCTGCTGCAGGTTTTGTTACTTCATGTACTACGTTTGTATGTTAGAAAAGCTGCTGTGTGTCTTAATAGCTGCAGATGTATGCATGGTTTTACTGGGCATTTATTAGCACTTATCCTCTTTGCACTAAAACCTTTCTTGTCCTTGTACCTTATGGAATAAAATTCTTTAAGTGAGCTTTAATGATTCTATGATTCTACTTCTTTACAAATTAGGAGCTGCCATTCTGCTTTTATTTGCTATCACATAATGCTAGAGGCTGTCAAAAGTATTATGGTGCATACTCATATAAATTGATATTTAATTTCAGTAATTATAATGTCACTAATTGTATTTTTGCACCTGTTGCAATTACTGACATTCAGCTCTTTAGCTCTACTTTGTTCTTTCTAGATTTGGGCATTCCTTACTCTTTAATCTTCCCTGGCTGTGGTAAATCGTATGCACGATGAGACTTGGAAATGAAAGCTCAGATATTCCCATCAATTGCTGTGTGCCAAATGCATGGGATAGTTTAAAACTATGTGTGTACCTACTGCAGGATATGCTTAAAATGCCATTGCCTATTTATATGTCTTTTTTTATGAGGCTTAGAGGGGATTGTGTTATCCAAATATTGCACAGTTCTTAACTACTTGTACTGGCCCATTGCTAAAGGTTTTCCAATTTTTAGGGACCTTTTTTGACTTGTAGCCTTTCACTTAAAATTACTCCAGGGCTGCTCTGGCAGCCCCTTGCACCTGTTTTTTTCTCAGTACTCTCTTCCTCACATCCTTGCACTGGTGCATTTGTTACTTTGTATTCCCTGGAAAAGGGTTTGCTTCCTATACCCCAGCCATCCTCTTGTCCTCTTGTCCTCTTGTCCTCTATCTCATTGCATTGCTCCTGAGTTATATATAATTCATAGTCTGCACTAAAGTTCCCACACAGTCTCCACTTGGTGCCTTCATACCAGTGACTTCATATTAGAACAAATATTACATATAATGAGTAAATAACAGTAATTTTAATGTAGGATAAGCAATACCTAATTACAGACGGGTACAAGGCTTATCAGCCAATTAACGTGCAACGTTTGTACTTAATTAAGCATAATCCAGTCAGTGCCAGTGTTGTCATCAGACAAAGGTCACGGAAAGGCAACTTGAGCAGGCTTTAATGAAGGGTGTAATTTTACTAGGGAGTGGTTGTCGGTACGACTGTGATCCCCTGATGCACTGGAGCAGACACCCAGGAGAGGATGGTCATCTGAGGACTCCTGACTTCATCTCATCTTGGTTTGCTACAGTTTTCCTTTTAACCTTGAACTTGATGTATGCCATCAGCTACAAACCCCATGAATAAAGTATGTGCTTTGTGTCTTTCAACCTGCCTCAACTTTCCTTGCGTTACAGCACAAAATAAAAAAAAATCATTTGGGCCATGGAATTCTTGCTCTGTACCAGCAGAGTTTGAGGACAGTGATCCCTCTTCTTAAAGATGCCATTGGTCTCTAGGTTATAGTCCACACAGAAACTTGGTTTGGTTCAATTTCATTAAGAGAAAACCTTTAGTGGGCACTACATCTCTATTATTATTGCCACATGTCAATATTATTGCCATCCATTATTTCACTTTAGGAGTGGCTTTTATTATTCTAGCTTTGAAAACTGTCCCCAACTGTCTTAAATTAAACCAACATAAATTTAATTTAACCTGAAGGGAATGACTACTGCCCAGACATTTGCCTTGTTTCTCTGTTGCTAGCACTACACGGTGCTGCAAGATTTCACTTCCTATGACAGAACCATGGCTGCATCCAAGCTGGACTGTCCATGTGGTAAGGAGGACTGACTTCACTCAGTTTTGCTGTTCGAGCTCATCTGTAAAAACAAGCCCTTTGACTGAGTGACCAAATTCACTGCTTGCTACAAATGTATGTACTTTATAGACCATAACATAGTGGTGGGGCCTGAGCAGGGTGCCCAGTGGGTGATGAGGTACTATGACAGCGAACAGGTATAATGCAAACTGCTGCTTGTACAGTTTGTTACATAAACCTTTATGTTACAGCTTCTTTGGAGCAAAGACCTGGAGGTCTGCAGAGATGCTATCTTGAAAAAAATTAGCCTAAAACAACAACAGAAGTTAATTCGCATTGAAGTGTCTGGAGAACTCAACCTTAACAAGTTAAGTAACCTAAAAAAAGGACCTACAACCCTTAAATCAATCATATCTGAACAAAAAAATTACATCAAGACACTCTGCCCAAGCATCCCAAGCAGTGTCTCCTCAACAGGCATCCATGTGGCCACGAGAAACATGGCTTATATCTGGTGATTTACAAATCACCAGCCAGGGTGATTCTATACGTCCTCAGCCTTTGTTGCTGCACTTTCTTCTTCACTATAAAAGATCTCTTTCTTCTAACCTCAAACTAAATTTTCCAGCTTTAGAAACAACTATGAACAGGTTGGCTAAAAGTCTATCAGGAATGACACAGATCACACATGGGCATCATGTGGACCTCTCCAACCCTTTTTTGTGGCTTTCTAGAATTCCAATGTGATAAATGAACAGCCTTGGGAAATACTTGGTCTTTTAAAATATTTTCTTTTTGCAGAACATGTTCTTTTGATTAAAAAAAAACAACATTATTTGGTCATCAATCATTACCATGTTTGCTGACCAGCTTTTCTGAAGTCTCACTAGGACAAAGACTTGCTAACAAATACATGAGGTTACTCTTGCCTCTTTTTAGCTCCTGTCCTGGGCAGAAGGAAAGCCCTCCCGATTAAATCCACCGTGTCCTCAACTGGTTACCCTCCTCTACCATAGCCTTTTTGCAGAACCTTTCCTCAGCAGCTTTGTAAACTATATTCCCCTCACCAACCATGACTGTGGTCAGCTGAGACCTCCAAATGTCCAACCCAGTAATAAGAGTAGTGTCCCTTCACAGCACCTCCTGGAGAGCTGATGGACTACCAGCAAAAGGAGCAGATTATAAGGCAGCGGAGCTTTAGTATTTTTACACTGTGATAAGGAAACTTTTGTATCTTAGGTTACTTATAGAAACTGCTTCAGAGGACAAAGGTGTAGGAGGAAACATAGTCAAGAGGAAAAGGCTTACCCTGAATATTTCCATTCAGTGTACAGGAAAGCTGCTTGGTGACGTGCAGAGGTTTGCCCCAATTTTCTGTGTAAACAGCACTTGGCTTGAGCATGTGGACTTAGCACCTTGTTTGGAGGAGCTGGGGTCAAAATTGACCTGCATGTACTCTGCATTTGGCACTGAGAAAATTTGGCACCTCCCTGGGGGCTGTGGAGCCCTGAGATAGAGCTTTAAAAATGTATTTAAAGGTCAAACAGCAGCTTTGGCTACTCATTTTAGCTTTTTTCCTCTGACATGTTCCTAAAATGGGCTTAGACTGTGAAGGCACCTCCTAAAGAGTATAGTGTGAACAAAATCTTTTATGATCATAAAAGCAGAGTTTCAAGTCTTGTATTTTTTGAGAAATATAGCTCTGGAAGAGAAATTTAGAGTAAAAAAATACACTGACTGCAGCTGGGACTGTTGCATTTGGTAATGGAGATGATCATGTAGAACCTGCTTGAGTAATATGGAGAATATGCCCCATGTATTATTTTCCAGGTCAGTGAAGCTCCAAATACTAGATGCAACCATCAGAAAGTTTCCTTCAGTCTATGCCTGGTGGCAACTCTGAGTGCCTCTAGACTTGATTTTCAGAAGTTCCAGATTGTCTCAGTTTCCGGTG